>NW_021680587.1:163018-204152 GCF_001412515.2 Diachasma alloeum
GATCTAATCTTTTAACGATACGGAGGGAGAGGAAAGTGGCGTCAAGAAGGTCACTTCTCCTGTCGCCCGAAAACTAAATGTTTTCGGGGTGGGAAATTTTCAAAAAAATCTTAAACTCCATCGGCACACTGNCCTTCTGTGGGTATCCCGTGTAGCAGTCGGTAACTCGACCGTGGGCACAAAAATCGGTAACCCGGCTGCAGCTGACGGTGGGTAATATGTTTCCGGNTAAATGTTTTCGGGGTGGGAAATTTTCAAAAAAATCTTAAACTCCATCGGCACACTGTGTCAATACCCTTCAATTCACTTTCACCCCTTCGAACGACGATGTATTTTCTTAACGAGCCCTAGAGAGGAAAATCTTATTGAAGATGCCGGTTTTTGAGGGGCCAGACGACTCAATATTTCTGGGGGGAGGAAATTTTTTTTCAATCCCAAAATTTTTATGGGCACTCCCGAACTACCCTCTAATCGACTCTTACCCTTATGAACGACGATCCAANACTCGACCGTGGGCACAAAAATCGGTAACCCGGCTGCAGCTGACGGTGGGTAATATGTTTCCGGGGATAACATATTACAATGGATAACATGGTGTAGTAATAACTCTGATTCTAATAATTCTCTTCAATATTCATTTCTGGCCGTCACCCATGACAGGTCTTTATTAATTTATTATTGCTATATTTTGTTGTTTTCAGGTGTGATACCCTGTCATTGGCGATGAACCTGTAAGTAAAATCCCGTTTTTCACTCTCTTGAACGTTTAGGTTAATATTTTATTATTTTATGTTGTCTGCATATCAACATATTTAGATTTGTGTATATTATCCTATTAACCGGCTTTTATTTTTGTTTTAGGCCTCAATTTTAACTGCCGACGAGAAGTGGGGACGTAACACTCCTTCTGAATCATTAGAAAATTTAGATCGATGTTCATAGGGGTGTGAATCGATTAGAGGGTAGTTCGGAAGTGCCTGTGGAAATTTTTAGATTGGAAACAAAATTTCCTTTCCCTAGATACATTGAAATGTCTAGCCCCTTAATAAACGGCGTTTCCAACTAGATGTTTCTCTCTAGGAGTACTTACAACATGAGATCGTCATTGAGAGGAATGGCGATTGGTTAGCAAATTTTCGCGACAGTAAAGAAATACGTTTCATGTAAAGTGAGATTGAACTCGTTTACCAATGAAAAATTGAATTTCGCTGCATGGAAAAATTGGATCACAACCCACTAACATTGAATGAAATTCTGTACACTCAATAAAAATCTTGAGTCACATATTTTATTGGTAAAAAATTTCCTAAGTTTGGATGATTCGATCGACAGTCCCTCCCGTAAGTTAACGATTTAACGATTGGAGGATGGGGGGCCAGTTTCATCGTCATGATTTCACGTAGGTTCGTAGCAAACAAATGAAGGAGTCATTTGTATGCAAGGGAACTTGAGTGAAATACCTGACGAATTTTGAAGCTCAAGTTGTATCTGGAGGGGAATTTTTCCATCCAAATTTCGGCCATGATAATTGCATTTATCTGTCAGTTCTAACGAGAGATTCACTCGACCACCGAATCTTCTGCTTTTCATAAATAGAATCAACATAAAGAATTACCAGTTAGATCATCAAAAATGATCAGCTGAATACCGTGTTGCCTATATAAAATAACAGTCGAATTTTTCACATAATTTGACAATTAGTGGGGTAGAGTAACAATTATAAAACTAGAGGTGAATTACCGCTATCATTCTCTAAAAATTATCGCTGTAATTCCAATTGGGAAGTACTTCATGTTATTTAAGACTGAGCTCTGATTGGCCCAAGGGAGGCCAGATCAGATTACCAAAAATAATCATCCATATATTTCCTAATTATATAGTTACTATAACTTTTCTGTCATCTTCAGTGTGTATTTTCTTATGGCAAATAGATAACAGCTCCAATACGTGGCTTCCAGCAAGTATAAACCATTCATTTCAGGAAATTAGATTCAGTGAGTTATTACCAGGTAAATTTTGACTAACTACGTAGTAATATACAATAATGGATATTTTATTAGGGATTCCCAGCTATCGTAGTCTTTGCGTCAGCCCAAACGACCAGTATGTACAACGCCATATGGGAAAGAGTATTAGAGACGATTCCCTCTCTGAGAGAAAACATCACCACAATTACAGGGGACTTTGAAATAGCCCAAATCAACAGTTTTAGGAGAAATTTTGGCAATGCAAGAATCTGTGGTTGTCTGAGCAAGGTCTGATCTCTCCCGAATTATGTGCTTTTCATGTGTTTTTTTGTACCGAAAACAAGAAATTGATGCTCCAACTGTTATGGGCCTTATGCGCTCTTCCAAGAAATTAGGTTAAACTCTCGTAATTCCTTATTATATTCCTTATATGTTTGTCCTTCCTAACCCATAATTTGCCCCTTCGTGCTTATTTGACCCTCACACCCTTGTGTTAAACCCTTACAATCTCTTATTCAACCCTTCGACCTTTGTGTTTGGTACTGATAATCCATTATTGATTTCACCCGTGACCCCTATTTGATGCTCCGATCGATGTAATCGACTCTTATAGCTCCTTGATTAATCTTTGCTCTCTATCATCGGATCCTTGTTTGTAGCACTGATATCCCTGCTATGGCACATGGCCTCTATTCGCCCCGTCAACCTTTGTATCTGACCCTTGCAATCATTCATTCGGCACTTGGAACATTGGAACCCAATTTGACCCTCTAACCCTTGTATCCGACCATTAGGACTCCCTTTATAACCTTGGGATCCTTTGGATCCCACGATAATAGGTACTACCGTACGTACAGACGTAGAGGCATAACCAGAAACACAGACAGACACAGACGAATACTGGGTGATAGACATTATCGCGATTATTGGTTCTCATATCTTTATAGGCAATTGCGAAGAAATGGACGAGTCTTGGTATTGTTGGGTGTGAATCCATTCTGGAAAAATCATATGGTTTTGCACATTTGCCTCCAGAAGACATGCCAGAAGGAGTTCAACAAATAACTCGACTCATCGACTGAGAGAACCAACCCAGTCCGCAGGAGTTTGGCGCATATATGAGAACGTTCTGGCTGCCATTGCGAAATGTTCTCTCCGTCTTCAAAAATCCAGTGCGTACAAATAACGCATGTGAGAATTTCCACTTGCATGCTGCCAAGCGTGTAGGCGTCCATCAACTAATTTGGAAAATGTTGTGTGAGTATACAAATTGTGAATCTTTCAATACTAAATTTCTTGAAAATTTACTAAATTTCGTGCAATTTCCCACAATTTTCCGAAGCTTGACATGATTCATCTAAATTTTCCACAATTCCGCAGAATTCTTCATAATTATTCATTGCTTCTCAGAATTCCTCAAAATTTCCAAGAATTCCCCGAAATTTCGCGAATTTTTTCAAAGCCTCCAAGAATTTTCTGAAGTCTTCCCCAATCCTTCGAAACGTTTCGAAAATTTCAATTTTCTGGAATTTTTTGGAATTTTCCCGAATTTGCTGTTATTTCCAGGACCTTTCCAAAATTGTCAGTAATTTCCTGGAAATTTTCCGGATTTTACAAAACTCTCCAATATTGCCCGACATTTCCCCATTTTTCCAAAATTTACGAAAATCCATAAAATTTATCCAAAATTACCCACATCTTCCCGCAATTACTCTGAATTTTTCAAAATGTCACAAAATTTTCCTTATAATTTACAAAATCTTCCAAAATTGTTGAAATCTCTCAAATTTTTCAAAAATTTTCGCATATAATAGCACAAGAGCTCCAGTTGAATTTCCGAAAATTTTCTCGGAAATATCGTGTAGGGTATATAAAATAACTACGAATGCAACGATCCTATTGGTCAAAATTCTGGCGGGGAAAATAGTCATCTATAATACCACAAGAGCTTCGAAATTATCGCGATAGATTCGTTGCAAACAAATGAATGTTTCAAGTTTTCCAGTGTAAAACCCACGAGCGCGAAAGGCGAGTGATTGTTCTGGAAAATTTGACAAGCTCATTGGTTTGCAGGGAACCTTGAGGGAAATATCAGATAATTTCGAAGCTTGAGTGGTATTCGGGGGATTATTTTTCCCATCCGAAGTTTGGCGGATAGAATTGCACCATGAGACATAATTCGCAATGAATTGTAAACGCAAATGTCACAGAAATGTGATTTGATTCATATTCAGAGGGTTGCCATAAAAATGCAATTGTTATAAATATCTTTGGCCCTTGCTCTGATCTTGATGAAAAGGGTCGCAATGAGTGTCGGAAGTGAAGAAAGGGCGGTAGTCAGAAATTGCTGTCAGAATGAGGATCAGAGAGAATGGTTAAGGCCGAGAACCTAGATAAAAGTAAAAAATAAGGGTCTAAGGTCTAGTCAGGAATACAGGTCAGTATGGAAGTCTGAACTGAGGGTTCTTATGAGTGTCAGGAAGGAGTGTCAAAACGAAGACTCGAAAATGAGGGTCAGTAGGGGGGTCAAAAAGAAGAATGAGGATCATGAGTACAATGAGGGTCTGCAATGGGGGTGAAGAGAAAGGCCGGCGATTAGGATCAGTCTGAGGGTCAAATATAAGGATCGAAATGAATGTCAGAACTAAGGGTCATAGTGAGTCAGAAATTACGGTCGGAAATAAGGGTCAGTGTGAGGGTCAAATACATGAGAGTTGAAATAAATATCAGAAATGAGGGTCATGAAACGGCCATGAGCGGGTCATAGAGAATGTGGCCATAGAATGGCTATGGAGACGCCATGGTACAGCCATGGCATTTCGTGGCCCAGCTATGGCGAAGGCCGCCAACCGTATGGCCTTTCTACGGCGGCTCATGGGTGTATTCTAACCTCACTTTATTCGGTTAGAATGCAGTTTTTAGGCTTTTCAACGTAGAAATTCTCCGGCTCGAGGACGAATAAAGTATTTCTTGACTCATGTGCTTATGATCCTCGTCTTCAGCTGCAACTATAAAGTTACATTCATTGCCAGTTTTAAAGCTTTCGCGACAATGATTATTAACATTAGCATTGACTTCGGGATGGACGCCGCGTCGATTTTCAGCATTGCGCCGACGTCTCGCAGTCCACATCTTCAGGGAAATGAGCTCCGATTCTGAGCTCCTGTGCCGATGTCTGGGGCAGTCTTTATATACCCTTACCCATACCCTTTCTTACAATGGTGAGGATGGAAGGAAGGGGCTAGCTAATCATTTAATTAATCAGCTGATCAATTCAATGATTGGCTACCCCCCCTCCTTTAACCCCCCCATTGGAAGGAAGGGTGTATAAGGACTACGCCCGACATCAAAGCTCAGAATCGGAGCTCAGAATTGGAGCTCATAACCCTGACGATGTGGACTGCAATGTGTGCAAAACATCGGCGCAATGCTGATAAGGAACGCGGCATCCATCCAGAAGCCAATGCTAATATCAANCAACAAGGTTGAATTTGTCTAGGTTCCCAGGTTGGGCCCAGCTTGATTGAACTCCTTTGTTCAAGCTTGANTAATTTTGTTTTGAATTGTGTTATTCTTATTCTATCTTTCATCGTAATTTTTTCTGATTTCTTCCCCCATTCGGAAGCCAGCCATCAATTTATTGATGGCGAAAAAAGAATTGAAATATCACCTTGCGATACGCACACTGTCAAATGCTACCAGTCATATGCTCGCTATCTCTGCTTGTTTCACAAATTCAATGATTCCTCCTAGATCAGTGATANCCTATTTTCAGCTGCTCTCTCCAAATTGATGGATTCAGCTGTAGCTGATTATAAAACATTGACACACGGAGGTCGTCATCGAAATTGGAGACCACCTAATCTCCAGTTGACGGATGCAGCCATAATGAAATTCGAGATTGAATTCAAGCTAAACAGATAAAATTAAAGTATCATCAAATCATATTATGCAGTATTGGCGAATTTTCTTAAGACTGTTTGAAGGACATATATACTTATATGTGGCCTTGGTAAAATAGAATTGGATTATGTTAAATGAGCAATAGGTTTATGAGTCGCGTGGAACACGAGGCGAGCTTAGACATAGACTGACCGCCACCGAGGAGAGCTTTAACACTCCTGCCCAGGTAGGAAATGCCAGGCCTCGACAACAGGGCCAGGCTAGACACAGCGTTGGCTTGCCGAGCCTCGGTATTTCTAGGCTGGCCCATGCTTGGACCAGTGGTGAGACCAGGCTATGGCCGAGGATGCTTTATGAGTCCTGGGGTATCAAGCTCGTACCAGTTTAGACCCAGGATTAATATCCGAGCCTTGGGAGTACCAAGCTTGGATCAAATTATGCCCAAGACTTGTTCCCAAGGTTTGCGAATGATCCGATTGATGTCTAACATCAAAGCTTGGTGGCCAGTCTATAGCCGTAACTGTCTGCCAAGGCTAGGTTGTACCAGTCTTGGACCGAGCTATATACAAGGCTGCCGTCAAAGCAAGGTTATACCAGGCTCGGACCAAACTATATCCAAGAGCTTTACCAGTTATTTGAGAAGGAAAGAATGAATTGAATCTCTTTCATAAAAACATCAGAAAAAAAAGAGTTTGCTTCACTGGGAAATATGATTCTGAGTCTTCGATAATGATGGAGTCATATGGATAAAGTTATAACCTTGCATCAATAATTATTGCTATCAAGGTAGATAGAATAGCCCAGTGATTTGGGCGCATGTTTCAGGTTTGGGGCTTCGGCTCAGATGAGAATTGCACTTCGAAAAAAAAATTCTGTTGACAAGGATATTCACTACGGATTAGTAAATTTCAAGATTGATGACAAGAAAATGGATTTCTTTGCTGCATTCTACATCACCTTACGCCAAGGACAGATTTACTTGCACTAAGAATCTTGATATTCCTTCATAAAATGTGATCACTGCTTGAAAAAGAAACTGATCATATTTTATGAATGAATATCAATATTCGTAGGGCAAGTAATTCTGCCCTTGGCGTTAACTGATTGAGAATGCAGCAAAGAAATCCATTTTCTTGGCAGCAATCTTGAAATTTACTTATCCATAGTAAGTATCCTTGTCATCAGATTTTTTGCTCAGTATGGCGATTGGGCCTAGCTTCAGCCAATACTTGCCAAGCTTGGCTGGAAGTTGTTTTCCAAGGTTGGGCCTATTGTGATTTTTTTTCTCTCTAAATTCTAATTCTATTTTAATTTATTTAATGCCTAGTGATGGTTAGGCGGTGTACTGAGTTGAATTTGGAATGAGAGATTCTCATGGTTCCTGGGAGCTCAGTTAGAAGAGTGCCCGGCGCGTAACTGGGAGACCCGGGTTCGAATCCCGGCTGGGCGGATCGGGATTTTTTTCTCTCTAAATTCTAATTCTATTTGATTATTTTTCAATCTTGGTTGAGTATTCGAATGTAATGCATCGGCTAGGCTTGGGTGCTAAGCTCTATCCAAGGTTGGGCCAAGCATGGCAATCAGCTTCGCCCATGATTGGATATCAAGCTTCAAACAGTGCTTGGCAACCAAGACTGTGCCAAGCTTGGCCCACGCTTGGTATTCTACCCGAAATTTTTGTCATCTTAATAATGCAAAAAAAATTGCATATAAATGCATTTCTTCATTTTTATTCTCAATTAACCCCTGATTACTAACCCTCAACCGCGAAACCCTATGACTACTAAACGCTTCTTGCTTCTTGCATCTCTTTATGTGTAAGTTAGTGCTTTACATGTATTGTGTACATACCAGTGCTTATCACCTCAATGTAGCACTTAACCCCAAATAGGTAGCGCTGAGTGACGTATATATGTAGGTGTTATACATGCTCAAATCTTGATTGTATGGTACCAAGAAGATGCGCAAGAGCCCTACTCTTACGCCCTAACTACTACCCCACACGGAGAAAAAAGGTTCAGGAAATGACAGGTGTGTCCACCAGTACCCAGGTGGGAAGTGCCACACTTGGAGATTGTGCCAAGCTTGGTAGAACCCTGGTTGCCAAGCCTTGCTATTCCTAGCATGGGCCAGTCCTTGTCCGATCGACGGACCTGGATATATCCAAGACTGGTTATAGCTGATATTCCAATCTTAAGTACTAAGACTGGTTTCACCATGGCCCAAGCTTGGCGTGCCAACCTAGAACATTGAAGTTCAACCGAGTCAGCCCCAGCCTTCTAACCTAGATGAATCTAAGATTGTTAATATCGTTTATGTCCAAGCTTGGTTTGCCAAGCTAGGACAGAGGTGTTCAACCAAGCTAGGCCCAACCGTGGAGCGTAATTAAATCCAATATTGTTAATATCTCTCATGTCCAAACTTGGGATTCCGAACTGGTCTTAGCATGGTTGAAGCTTGGTATGCCAAGTTAAAATTCAAGGGGTTAAACCAATCTGCGCCCAACCTTGAGACATAGGCATAGCCAAGCTTGTTAATCATATTCATAGTCAGGCTTCGAATATAAGGCTGGCACCAGCATGGTCCAAGCTTGGGGTGCCAAGCTGAAACTTAACGTGGTTGAATAAGCGTGGCCCATCCTTGAAATCTAGGTCATTTAAAGCTTGGAAATATGATTTTTCCTTGAAAGTAGATTCTCAGACTGGGTTCAGCATGAGTCAAGCTCAATTGAGGCCCTCGGGTTCTAGCATAGGATGTCATGCATGAGTTATGCTGAAGCCAGTCTAGGTCCTCAGGGTGGGTAATATATCATATTATCAAGCTCGGAATTATCTGAGTTCCAAGATGGGATCTACATGAATTAGACACCTTGAGCCCTACCTTGGCTTGTCGCACTTGACCCATGCTGAACGCACTGCGGGACTCTAAAGTCAGGGGCTTTAAAGTCAGGGGCTCTAAAGTCAGGAATAAATAATATTTTCAAGCTTGGAATTACTTAGATTTCAAGGTTGGGCCAAGCTTGTTCAATCACGTCAAATTTCAGTATAGCATCCAAAGCTTGGACCATGCAGAAACCAGTCTCGAACCCGAGCTTAGACAGGAACGATAACAACAAGGTTGAATTTGTCTAGGTTCCCAGGTTGGGCCCAGCTTGATTGAACTCCTTTGTTCAAGCTTGACAAGCCGAGCTTGGGCCATGCTAAAATCAGTCTAGAACCCCGAGTTTGGAAAGGAACGATATCAACAAGCTTGGATTCATCTTGGTTCCCAGGTCGAGCCCAGCTTGGTTAAACACCTCTGTCCTGGCTTGGCAAGCCGAGCTTGGACCATGCTAAAGCCAGTCTGGAACCTTAAGCCTACACATGAACCATATTAACAAGCTTGGATTCATCTAGGTTAGAAAGCTAGGGCTGACTTGGTTGAACTTTGCTGTTCTAGCATGGCATGCCAAGCTTCGGCCATGGTCAAACCACTCTTAGTACCAAACATTAGAATGTCAGCTGTAACTGAGCTTGGATACATCCAGGTCCATCGATCGGACCAGGATTGGCACATGCTAGGAATACCAAGGCTGGTTGGCAACCAGCGTTCTACCAAGGTTGGCTCAATCGTCAAGGCTTGGCATTTCCCACCTGGGAGTGGTCGGTGACGATTACAATAGCGATGAAAGGATCTACAGTAGAGCAACGCAACCGGAAAGACCATTCCTAAAAATGAACGACCATTGACTGAAAATAATTAAAAGCAATTAAATTTCGCTTTTTCGTCGAAAAAGCGGATCCGGGGTTTACTGGTCTACTGTCTCTAACTTTGTTGCATGTTCTCATCCTAATATACGATATTTTCATTTATCATTTTTAGATTAGACGTTGACGAATTTTTGACATCAATCGTAAATCTCAGGAGGATGCATCTGTCAAGAGGTTTATTGAAAAATACCATTTCGATTTTTCCTCAAAGATGAGCATCATTATACTCAATCGTAAAATGTTAGTTTTCCAGTTTGATGAAAGACAGCGTGTGGCAGCTGATGATGATGAGAGAAATCAGAGATTCCGAGATGGAGCAGAAGCAGAGGCAGAAGCAGCTCTTCTAAATGAGCACCTTGATGCTACACCTGGCGCTAGTATGTTCATCGCCTCATAAATTTCACAGTATGATAGCAATTGATTTTGATGTTCTGATTTGCAGGTGGATTGGTGGAAAATCAATTACTCTATAGAAGAAGAAGAAGAAGAAGAATTCACGAAGGTTATAACTGAAGCGGCACTAAAAATAAGGCTTAATTACCGCTGTGGTTATTCGCACCCATGCCGTGTCTCGTTTCTCGTGTCTCGTGCCTCGTGTTTCCTGTCTCGTGTCTCGTGGATAGTAATATGAGTGGTGCGAAGGATCTCTGGGCTTGGGCCACGTGTCTCGTGTCTCGTGGATGGAAATATATGTGGTCCGGAGGATCCCCGGGCTTGGGTCTTGTGCCTCATGTCTCATGATTCGTAACTCGTATTTTGTGTTTCGTCGATAGCGATATACATGGTCCGGAGGATCCTCGGGCTTGGGCCTCACGCCTAGTGTCTCGTGTCTCGTGTCTCGTATCTCGTGACTCATTTCTCATGCCTCGTGTCTCGTATCTCGTGACTTGTTTCTCATGACTCGTATCTCGGGTCTCGTTTGTCGTGACTCGTATCTCGTGCCTCGTGTCTCGTGTCTTGTAACTCGTGACACGAGGCACAAGACCTGAGGCACGAGGCACGAAGCCCAAACCCGTTCGTACCACATATATTGCTATTCACGAGACACGAGACACGGCATGGATGCACATAACCACAGAGCTTAATGACATACTCATCAATCTGTTCACTGTAATCGCAGTTTTTGACCGTGAGCTTATGCCCAATGGACCTGCACCCCAAGGTCCACGAGGGACCCGAAATGCCAGAATTCCACGTCCACGAGTTGCAGCAGCTGCTGAGAGGGCTCCCCAAAGGAGGCCTCGTGGCCGCCCATGTCAACGTCTGGCCCAAGATCCAAATCCAGTTGCACTTCCAGAGGATCCAGTAGTACCACCTGTACATCCGATAAGGAGGCCTCGAGGTCGCCCACGTCGAGTCGCTGTACCAGTTCCACAACCTGCAGATCCCGCGCAACCTGGAGATGTTACAGGAGCTGGAGACGCTGTTAGGGACCCAGAATCTCCCACAGAACCTCCTGAGGGACTAGAACTTGCTCATGCTCCAGCCCCTGAATATCGCACAGATAGTGCAGAGACTGAGAATGCTGCAGAGCCTCCAGATGGCCCAGACCCTGTAGAGAACTCAGAACCTGCAGAAGCTGCAGGAAATGGGGATAGCGCAGAGACTCGGAATACCGCAGAACTTCCTAGGGAACCAGGAGCGATTGATGCTGCAGAACTTCCTCAGCTGATTGCTGATGCAGATCTGCATGAATATGCTGTTTTCGCTGCTGATATTGTGGAACCACTCGATGTTACACCAAACGAAGTAGAAGTTCTTTTAATTTCTGTCTGTGACATATGATTTCTTCAACTCCTTACAATTCTCGCAAAATTTGACAATCAACTTATGACCCTATAAATATTTTCCCCTCCCTTTTCATCGTTTAACAACAGGAAAAAAAAATGAAGAATATTTTGAAAGAATTAGTTTGTTGAAATTACCTTCTTATCGATATATAGATGGATAGATACGAGGAAGCTGCGGAGGCTCGAGTGTTTGAAGCACAGGACATCGTGGGAGAACCTCCAGCAAAGAAAAGGAAAACCAGACGTGGAGGAGCCAGGCAAAGTAGGACAGGATAGTATATTTCGTTCCTAGAAAGGACTTTTCTGCGAAAATCTTCGCTAGAAAAGTTACTTCCGACCTAGTGACGAGCAATATTTTTTGTTATGACCGGCATAGGCAGTGATTCACGACAACGTAGAGTCTGTGAAGCGCTACTTTTCCGGCCGGAATGACAAAAATTTTTATATAGATACTGCGACGTATGGACCCAGTTCATACGTTGGTTGTATTTTTTGGGAATATTATTTTATGTTTAAGGATATTTTCCATTGTGATGCAGTTCTTCCTGCTGTAGACTGCTTAACGTAATCAGTCCTACGGTGAGACTTGAATCAATGATGGTCGTATATCTGTCTTGGAGTCCCAAAACCGTGAGAATGTTTATTTTTCATTTTTGGGTGAGCAATGAGTTGTCGCCCAAAAAACTTAAAGAAACGGAAAGTTAAATTACGTTTGGAGAATCGATATTGGTGCATATGGCAAACGAGCACGTGCAGCTACTTTTGTGAACATAAAGGGAGTTGGCTCTGCATCATTAATGTTCAACGCGATTCGAGTCGATCGATTGGATTCTTTATACCCCACAAATGACCACTCGAAGAATACTCGTGAAACGAATCGATTCGCGTGAGCACGTTAGCTCTCTATCACGAATCTTAGCGACAGTAACTTGACTGAAATCTTCATGCTATCCGAAATTCCACTCGAAAATGACTCCTAAAACGGATCAATTCATGTGACTGAATTGGTGAATTGGTGAAGTCTGCGTGTGTGAATATGCACCATATTTCAGCAATATTTTCAAGTGTGAAGGAAACATTCCATTACATTCACTTGTAAAAATGAGTGCAGGAGAATGCATCGACTTGTACAATTGTTTGTGATGGATGTGAATCGTATTTGGATATCGACACCTACTATAATGCGAGCACAGTTAGTTATCTTTGTAAATATAAGTGAAGCTAGCTGTCTATCACGAACGTTCAATGAGAGTCGATCGATTGGAAGCTTCATACTGTGCGAGCTTCCATTCGAAGAAGACTCACAAAACGGATCCATTCGCTTGACAGAGTGGCAGATTTAGTCTTTATACTTGCAATCCTTGGTTAAGTATGCGTGTGTGAATATGCACCATCTCTCAGCAATATTTTCGGGTGTGAAGGAAACATTCCATTACATTCACTTGTAAAAATGAGTGCAGGAGAATGCACCGACTTTTACGATTGCTTTTGATGGATATGAATCATATTTGGATATCGACACCCTCTATAATGCGAGCACATTTAGTTATCTTTGTAAATATAAGTGAAGTTAGCTTTTATGATTGCTTGTGATTAATGCAAATCATATGCCGATATTGACACATACTGTTGACCTGAGGCATTGTACGTCGCAACAAGAGTCATTGACAGTGGTGCGCTAGCTTCGCCTTGCGCTGTCATCGTAGCGAGATTCTCTTAACATCTCACCCGCGTGTTTTATGTGTCCAGAAGGAAAAGAGTGGCCATCGCCTCTCATAGTTTCGGGAAAACGAGGAAAAATAGTATGAATAATTAAAAAATCGATTTCCATTAATTACTTTCGAGATACAAGCTCTGTCATTTCCTTCGCTACTTCATCTCCGGGGCGGATCAATTTTCACATCATTTAAAGTAGATTCCATGATTGATTTTATTTTTTTTGTTTGTCAAGGGCATACCTATACGGAAAACATTTAGTTACATTGGTCACTTTGTTAATGATGTTGATCATATGGTTCATGATAGTCATGTTTGATCAATGGATCAAACATGGCCTAGTTGATCACATCCCTTATCTCGTTCCCCTTGGTCATGTTGGTCACATTGTTTATGTTGGACGCGACTAACATAATCAATCTGATCGAGGTGACCAATCTGATCAAGATGACCAACTTAACCAAGGTGACCAAGCTCATCAATGTGACCAGGGTGGTCAGGGTTATGCTTATGACCGCTATTGTGAGTTATAAAAATCATAATAATCATACGTTCAATCACAATAGCATTGATATCTCGGATTTGATCCGCTTCATTTTTCTCATGTTTTCTGTGGTCGTAACGCCCTTAACCATGTGACATGTATATGAGCTCTAGCCTTATTCTTGATGTTACCCTCTAATATGATCCTCCTCCGTATTCCATATATATGTCTGTTTTATGTACTGTTAGTAACAGTATTAATAATATCAATAATTTTTCAAAAGAGTGCTGCGTATGTGACTCGAAAGAGAAGGTCCAGAAGTTGAGACCCTGCAGCCATCGCATCTGCGTTCCATGCGTACGACAACTGATCACTCGCAAATGCCCCCTGTGTAGAGCGAGGATCAATTCATATCTACCTCCACACTTGATGAGAGGAGAACGATGGAATGATGGCGTGGATACAATGATCGAAAGGGAGTGGCACAATTAGTTGTTCTTGGAACTTTTATGAATAACTCTATAATTATTATCTCATACAAGGTGTCCCGTGGAAAATGCATTGAAAACTTCCTTACTTTTTCCTGTTTCCCAGGTCAAGAAAACAAAATTCTCTGGTCGGCAGCAGATCATTTGTTCATGGTTAGTAAAAAATTCTAATGAGTTAAAATTCGATAAAAACAAAATTTTTCTTTTCAATCAATTGAAAATTTCAGGAATTTCCTAAATTCCTTGACTATTCCCTGGCTTCCCATGTTTCCTTGAGTGCTGGATACCTTGTTAGATCAATTTTTAACATTGCACTGTTACATGCTGTACTTATACTCTCTTCATTTATGTAGATTTTTTTAAATGTTTGTGTTTGAAATCGACTCATTTGCTATTTGATTGTAAATACATAATTATAACTGCCGTATTGATTGATGTTGTATCCATTAAATCGTTTTTATTCTGACATTTTGTTCTTCTTCTCATTTTTCTGAGAACGATGAATCGTTCCCCCACGTACATGTCGACAATTGCAACACCCTTTTAACTTGAAAGTTCTGTAGTTATAAATTTTTTGTGTTACTACGTGCGGGAAAATGAAAATAACTCACACGTTGCGTGAGTTATTTCCAACTTCTCCACGCAGCAATATAAAAGCGCGAAACGCACACGTTGAGAAATATCATTTCTGATGAATGTGATTGCAAACTTCGCCTCCGGCTAGGCCTGCCAGCTCACATTCGTCAGAAATGAAATTTCCCAATAGGTAAGTTTATATACTATTGTGTTACTGCGGGCCGAAAATTGAAAATAGATGAATTCGCTGTTTGGTTCAGACGATACTTCGTCATATTCATTCACCATTTATAATTCCGTTGGATCAATCATCATTCCGCCTCTCTCATGTTCCTCGTTTGTGACTGGGATCCGGTGAAACTTGCGCTTATCCACGTGCCTTGCTTCCGTTTCCAGTCTACGTGGAGATTCTTACATCAATTTCTGGGTTAATCTCTAGGCTGGATGGTCAACTATCTTATAGCCCTCTGGCCATATGAGCGTTACCACCACCCCACGCCTTTGCTATAAAAATTGGCCATCCCCATTCGGCCGGACAAACGACGACACCGGCCGATATGTGACTCAGAATGTTAATACCTGATTGTGTGCTTGGAAATGAGCATTCGTTCTATTTTCGTGAACGTTTTCCACTCTCGCGTGTACATCTAAAATTCGTTGCACTTCCGGAAAATGCTAGGTATGTACAACTTTTTCCTTTAATTAATATGCGTGCCCAATTTTTGCCCCAAACATTTATTTTTTGACGGTATGTTCTAGACGATATTTTGTGCACAACTATCTTGCTCATTTATCATCCAATTGCGTACACAAAAAATACTACACACAGTATTTTAGTGAACGTTTAAAATACATGTGTGTACAACTGATAATTGTTCCTCATGCGTAAAAGT
This sequence comes from Diachasma alloeum, assembly GCF_001412515.2. Lineage (NCBI taxonomy): Eukaryota > Metazoa > Arthropoda > Insecta > Hymenoptera > Braconidae > Diachasma > Diachasma alloeum. The sequence goes on from NW_021680587.1 coordinate 178,585, forward strand.
ATAAATGTGTACAACTCTCCATTTTTAATTAATGTGTGTGTACAATATTTACACCCAACATTTATCCCTTTTCTAAATATACATATTTTTTATACTCAATTCATCGCATGTGCACACAACAAAATGACATTGTGCACAACTTGACATCTCAATATTTTGTGATTGAATATAATGTGTATATGAGAAAAGATAATGTGCACGTGTTATTCGAATGTCAGATTTGTGAACAACCATAAATGCGTACAATTCTTACGTGCATGAATCATACCCTGTCCTTGAAAACTTGGAATTTTTGGAGTGCACGAAATCCGGGATTTGGGTGAGAGATTATTTTTTTTACTGTCGATAAACAAATTAGATCGTCACTAATAGGGGTGGTAATCGGTCAAGAGATGTCTCGAGAATATAAAAAGAAAAGTTTAAAATTCTTAAAAAATTATTGGTACTCGAAAGCTTGGAATTTTTGAAGTGCACGAACTCGGGGGTTTTGGGCGAGACAATTTTTTTCACAGTTGAATGAAAAATTAGATCGTTACTAATAACGGTAGAAATGAAACAAAAAATCATCATACAAAAATCATAATAAAAAAAATCATCATAAAAAAATTAATCATAAAAAAACGCATTTTGGGGAGAACTGAGGTTAATTCTGCAAATAAAATATAATCGCAAACTATTCCCCTTGGATTATTTACCCTATTTAGAATATTTGTCAATATACGGTTTCTATTTTCAAAAAATTACATAAATTCTAGTTATCTAGCGGACAGTTCCAATATTTTCATTTTCACCGTTGGAGGTTGAGAGGCTAGTTTTACCGTCATCTTTTCTATTTAATGTGCGAAAAAATGCAATTGTTTCTGATTGGAAATTGTAATTTGTTGAGTACTTTTCCCTCGAAAAACAGTATGATGACTACAATTAACAATTATTCTACTTGTGCGTCGTGGACTCAGATACGTTTTTTTTATTAATTAGACTAGAATCATTCACCAATTCCGGCTGTATCTTCATAATTCAATTATTTACCATTTGTCCCTACATATTCTGATCATAATTTTATATAATTACACGGACATTGAGAATAAAACTGTCAGAAGAGTCTGCAATTGATCTTCCAATCCTAGTGGCCTTCGACTTCTTTCCTTTGATTTGAATCTTACGTTTCTTGGATCCTTTCGCTGTCGTTCTAACGACCTCTGTCACCACTTCTCCATTGTCTTTAGCCCTACCCTCCGTTTCTCCATGTGGATCAGCTGTCCTCTGGCCTTTCAATATAACCAGGTATGGGATGATCAACAATTGGCACAACATTCGACCATCTGCGATTAAGAAAAAAATTAATAGTAACGGACAATTGAAAAATAAAATTATAAACCTACAAAAAATATATATTTTTTTAGTTATAGGGTGTGTTAGAAATCAATCACGATTTGATGAGCCGGGTGGTCGGGAGGAAAAGTGAGGTTCGTTTTTACAGGTTGATAATTAGCCGGAGGTAATTTGATGAGGTTCCTTTAATAAACAAATAATTATGCACTGAAAATTACACCACACAGAGTTTAATAAATAGATGATTTCCAAGTGGACTGTACACGAGTTGACAAAAAAGATGATATTCGATATTGTCTGATAATAGATACGATCATTTTCCGGCACTTTCACTCGATGAAGTTCGATGGCGTACGAAAAGATACGACACGCACGATCGTCCTCGTGCATGTTCGTCGATGCCCGAAGGTTGCCGAGCGAGTAAAATTCGACATTTAGCCCGATTGAGGGATGATTTTCAACAGGGTGTTCTAAGGACTTCTAAAGATATCTATCGTTATTTAAATGAAATATCGCAACAAAAAAGTCGCCCCCCCCCCACCGCGCTTTAAGTCAGGTTTTAATCTTAGTCATGTCTCACCTTCTGTAGTCCCTGGTAGGGGGATCAGTTCCAAGTAATTCTCAACAGTACTATCTGTTGGACTGTTGCGTCCCTCAACAATTACTTCAATGAAAGTGGTCCAATTGTCATCAATAGGATTTTGGATTTAGCAAATTCGCAACGACGAGAAATCTAAGCCGATGAGTCGTGGCGCTAACTGCGTTATTAGAATTGGGTATTCTTTGAATATCTCATCGACTGTAGAATTTGGATGCATTTCCAACCACTTGCATCTATGTGGACTCGTGACTGTCCAGCACTCTATCACTATCACTTTCTCGATTGGACTTTCATTATTTTGTAGCCATTCGTTACATTCTGCTACCTCCTCTGGTACAGCTATAAAAAATAGTAAAAATTAAAATGCAGGCGATAAAAATTCGACAATGTATGCCATTGGAGGAGATCCACAGATCACTTTCAAGTGATCGACTGCTTCTTTTCTAAGTTTTCAAATTTTCTAAACATTTTGTCATCAGCATTATTTTAACAATTTATCATTTATAAACAATTTTTTCCGAATTTATTAAATTGAATATAATAATAATTATTTTTTTTTTATCAAATCAGTGGCAGTGGTTCGAGGGTGGAAACGTGAAATACTTTATTTTTTCGAATAAAAAAACTATCTACGCTATTAATAATCAAAAAATTGTTCATTCTCTGTTATCGTTGTTCAATTATACTTAGTTATTGAGGATTTAGACAGTGAAGTTTAATTAGGATATTTTTTTCATTGATTTCATTTTTTTGGGGGAATTTATGTCGAAGGATCGTTGTAAATTATTGTCATCGGTCTATGTTACTGATTTTTTTTGAGTGATTCTGGAGGTAAGATGTATGTCAGAAGACAATGGACACAATGATCAGAAGTTCCAGAAAATGTGAAAAATTGATTCAGAGTTATTTCGGAAATGTGACGAATGGAAAATCTCTATACGTCACAGAAACATGAAATCCGGACATAGCAAAATATCTTGAAAGACTACCTTCTGGCAGGGGCTTAGGTGGTGGTTTCATTTTGGCTCCTCTGGGAGTTAATCCGCCAGTCAAATGTCGATGTTTGTGCAACTTATTCTTGAATTTAGTTGGCACTCGCCCCTTGGAATTCTGTGCAACCCCATCTCGTGAGAGCCTAGCAGATAGAGGGGGGACATAGTAAGTCTCCAACACTTCCTTCTTCAACAGTTGAATTATACTTTGCCCTATCTTTAGGAAGTGTGGATCTTTCCAGCTGCGGAGTGAAAATCAGAGTTATGAGTGATGTGTTATTATCTTCAGTATTAATCTTTGTTATATTACGCTGATTGGATACTCACTCCTCACTCAAGAACAACAAATGAGCGCCAATTATGTCCACCATTTGATTCCTCAATTTATCCGGGAAAGTGTAGCGACGATGTTTCTTGTAGTTCTTCTCATAATGATCGAGAATTGCACTCCCATCATAATGATTCTCCAATATATCTCTCAGTGCCTCAGGGGTGGTGTGCATGAACAGCTGACTTTGTCCAGCATAAATGTCGACGACTCGTTGGGCCGGGTCGTTGGGGGGAAGTTTCAGAGACTAGAAGTAATAATGAATTTTTTTCCATTATTTTTAGTTATTACATATGAAGATTGCTACATAAAAATCTATTTGTTTATATCACTTTTCTTCCAATCTCATTCTGCATTAGTCAGGAATGAGCGAATAATGAATATCAATTCGAAACGATTTTTCAAGTAAATGTAAAATTTTATTCACCTCAGCACGTAATTCTTGTTGCTTCTCGGCAAATGTATTTCGATCCTTATATATTTCGATGAAATTAACAAGCTCTACACGAGGGAGCTCCTCAATGTCTTCTCTGCTGATTACCCCTTGATCTGTAAAATTGATGAGAAATTGATACATTCGTTATGATTTTATTTTTTTTAATGATTTGATTTTGATAGAAAAATTAAAGTAGATTCTTTAATGAAACATAAAAATAATAATTTCAATTGAATCATTACTATTGTCAAAGTATGATGTAATGAGATGGCGGTAGTGTGGTGAGGATAAATCTGTAGCGAAGTGGTCAACCACGTTAAGTCGAAAAAAAAAACAGGAACGCAAAAATATTGGAAACTGGGCAGACGGAATACGTTTTTTCGGCTCTCCAGAATTTTCTTTTTTTTTCAACTCAACGTGGTTGATCACTTCGCTACAGAAATGATTGACATAAAAGTTTGAAATTACGAGTTGTTGATAGCCCTGGGCGCTGCCATATTACTCGGTTACCCTCTCCGCCTTCACTTGCAGGTCTTCCAATATGGCACCGCTCAGATCTGTCACTCGCTCGTATTTTCCATTTTTTCTCCCATCCGCGCATAATTTCATGTGATCACACTATCAAAATTCGTCTACATTTAAACGATCCCCCCCCTCCGCCTCTCATAATCGTCCGATTGATTAATTGATGATCATAGGTTAGGGTCCGCCCCCACCCCCTCGTATTCATTATAGCAGGTATTCCGTCGACATTCGTAGTGGTACGTTGAGCTTCAACAATATTCCTCAGGAAATTAAAATGTTCAGAGGGAGAATAGTAATTTGAAAAAGAGAGAATTCACGTCAATAAAAAATAATTCACATTATAACAGACCAATCACTCAAAAAATACTGGTGTGAAGAATGGAATGAGTAGATGAGGAATGGAGTGGTTCTATACTAAACTGGTGATACGTAACGTCAATTGATTCTATCACATCAATTGTTCGAATCTTTTGAGGGAGGAAAATAATTTCACTAATTCACATCACACATTTTATCCCTGAAGTTTTTAATTGATTCTATAAGCACTATTGTTGTTGATTGATAAATGTACTTGGACGTGGTATATAGTGACGGAAGTAACAGCGTGACCGTGAGGTGTATGTTCGCGGTTGTCGTTGGGCATCGACTGAAGGAACGCGTGAGGCGGCTGATGCTTGATATCACTATAGCCCGGTTGGCTGACAGATCATATCATCTAGAAAATATATATGTTCAGGAGGAAAAAATTGACTTTTATTGAACTCGAAAAGATGTACTGATCACGAGATTTCGATGGGAAAAATAAAGTCAATGTCTGATTCAATAGCGGTCTTTTCGCTGCAAAACTAGGAATTCTTCATGAGAATTATATATTATTTACGAGAATTTTTTCGTATTTTTGATTTAGTTACCAAAACAAAGTGTAAACGACCTATATTGATACCTCCCGTGATGCTGTTTGTTTCCTGTCAAACTTCCCGACTTATATTTTTATCCCTTCACAACAGAAGGAATACTCAACACAAACAATTTAATATTTGTGGGCAACATTTTCGTTTTCATCGAGAGGTGCATCCTCAGAATCATAGAATGTCGTGTTTACGTTCCCTCGGTCAAACAAAAACAACCGAAGCGCTACCAGGAAGAGGGGATTGAGAGCATTGTCGACACCGAATGTCCAAGAATAAGGCAATAGAATATTTTTTTTTTCGGATTTTTGCAAATTCTGCGAACACTTTTTTCACTTTCAGACGATACTCTTTTCGAAATTTATTTAGAATTTATCGTTTTTAGATTGCAATTACAACTCTCCGTTTGATTTTTTACCTCATCCAATAACACTAAACACATTGCACTTCCTTAATCCAATACAAATTGGACGAATTTACATTGCAGCGAGCAAAATAAGTGGACGAATCAGGTGTGATAATTTATAAACAATTCAAAAACAACACGAACAGGAGAATACTCACATAAATGATTATTCAGTACTTACTTTGAAAACTTTCTGTGTATCTAGAGAGGCCCCACTCATCGAGCTTACGACTAACATAAGTCTCCGCCATAGCACTTTATTTTCACCACTCGGTTTCCATTAATAAGATAAATAATGCAAAAACCCCTCGAAACGGTGAAGATGCAAAATTATTTAGCAGCAAGTACCGGCTTGCTGCTCTGAACACGTGTATCTCGTCCCTTGGCTCACGTGCATCAACACTGAAGAGCATGAGACGTTCGAGTGAATTCACCAATGAATTTCACTGGCAAACTGGACATGAGGTGGCGCTGTCGTCGGGCTGAGAGCTTCGCAAATTCAAAAATCTTGGGGTGATTTTCGCGCCATTTATGGGGAACAGTTCTGTCTTCCACTCAAAAAAAAATATTATGCCCCACAATTCGACTCCGGTGCATCGATGGATCCCACCGGAAATTGCCGAACGTGGTGGCGCTGTGATCGGCGGAAAGTGGTTTGAAAATTACAAAAGATTAGCGTAAATTCGAAACTTTTTCACCGAAGAAAATTTTTTTCCACCCAAAAAAAAATATAATTTTCATGCAAGAAACTTGTAATAGTGTTTCACAGCACCCATGGACATGGCATTCAGTATCCAGCGACGAGCGAAAGTGGAAGTCTCAAAACGCTCCAACGTTTCGTGTAAATTTCAGACTTTGAAACAAGTAAGTTTGGCATAAAATCTGAATTACATTAGATATCACTTCATTATTTTATAGAGATAAAATCAGAGAGAAAATGGAATAATTATTTTTTCTAGATGTTTAAAAAATGAAAAACCAGGGGATTTGGTTTTTTCATTGGCCTAAAGTATAATAGATGAACGTCTATTACAATTACAGGTATGAAGCTAACACCAACAGACTTGAAGATTTTGGAGGTAATTTGGGGGCATCGTCATGTTTGGGATGATACAGACATGCAGCACGATAGAGCACACATGCTGGTGACTTACCAAAATATTTCTCGATATCTATCTCATATGGAAATACTGATGCATGATATATATTCGATTATGGAAAATTAAAAACAACTTATTGTGTACGATTATATACATTTCATGAATTTCATTACGTTTGTTCACAGAGCGTCAAGTAGAAGTAAGGTGGAAATCTCTCAAGAGTTGGTGGATCAGTCACAATAAGAAAATATTCCATCTACCTATATACACAATGTTTGATGAGTGTCCTGCTTCGTCAGAACGGTGTGAGGCCATGAAATTTTTATGGGGCATGGATAAACACACCGGGCTGTACTTGGTAAGTTTATCATTTTTTCTTGGAATCAATTTTTTGGAATGGAACAATTGATTCAATTATTTGTATTTTTTGGTCACAGAAACATAACACTGGAAAAGCAGTAATGAAATAAACGACGTGAAAACACCAGGACAAGAATGATTCGCGGGCCTGTACTCAGTCTTGTCTATACAGAAGTAGCTTTTGCAACTCGAAGTGCAACGATATATATATATTACGTTTCCATTCAATGTGAGATTACAGGTTGTTGTTGATGAAGTTGAATGATATGATGATTGAAGTATTAAATACATAAACTTCATACAAAGTTGTGATTGTTTTCATTCTGTTCGTTAATTCTTTAGAGAATTGTTCCGTCTACCCGTTTTTGTCCTAATTCATCCTCATAAATATTCTGGTTAATGATTGCGAAGTATCTATGAATCCCAAGGGAGATATACATCTTCTCCATATATTATTCTGACAGAGAAAACTGTTTTGTTCAAGAGAAATAGCACAGCGTGAAGTCGAATGTCAGGCTGTATTACTTGGTAGGTTATGTTGAGATTTTCAAGGACTTCCAAGGCAAAGGGCCTAGCAAAATTCACACTGGGAGTTGCTGAGACTCAGCCGAAGCATTCTAAGCGAGAGCTCAATTCCACCATCGCAATCTAGTTGGCTTGTGGTCGTGCAGTACCGCGTCAGCCCAGCTGTGCGCTGCGGCACTCACTTGCTGGATTGTACCAGGGTTCCAGCGCTTCAATCACAGGCTTTGCGGCTGGCGGTGCGTTCTTATCCTTGCATTCGGTCGAGCGAAATGAGCTGACTCAACTCCAAGATGATTTTAATGGAAAACATGGAATTGATGCAGAGAGGAAGATGTTCATAGGGGACCTTTTAGTGGAGAGAAGTAAGGGCGACAGAAAAGGACTTTTAAAATTTTACTATCTGTCTTAGATACATTTCAGAAAAACTGTTGTCGAAATAAGTAACCGAACAGAATAAATGAAAATAATAATAATAATAATAAATTCACTTGACGTGAAGGCCTGTTTGAGGAATATCTTGGAATCAATTGGAGGTACGAAAATAAATACAAAGAGCTTCCTTGTGGAGCGAAGTGAGGGCTTCCAAAAAGGTCTGTATCTAAATTCTTCATCTCCCTTGGATTACGAAATTATATTCAGACGATTCTTGAGGCAAGACTTGAGACCTTTGACCAGCAAAATATTTAAAGGTAAATTGATATTAAAAATTTTTTGGAACCAATGCAAGTGATCATTTCGTAAACCATCTGACTAGCGGCTTGCCGTTGATCTCATTGGATTCTTGAGGGAATTTCCCACCGATTGCGACGCTTCGGGAATTTCTAAAATGATTTTATCGATTTTCTTCCATTTTTTACCACTAATAAGGACTGAGTTCAGTTTGGTAGTATTCATTTGACGGTTTTTCAACAATAACTCTGGAACTATTTGAGCCAGAAACTTTTTGTCAGTCTCATTGAATTCCCGAATGAATTTTGGATGGGCATTGACTATGGAGAATATTCAAAATGGATTTTTCATGTATTTTGAATGGGAAGTTGAATGGACATCCAACGGATTTCGGCTGGAAAATCACGCAGTTTTTGACATGTCAACTTACCATTGATCTCATTCAATTCCTGAGGAAATTTCTCACAATGAAGTCCACTAATAAGGAGTGATTTAATTCACAGCGTAAAGCACGAATCGTATCGGTGTGAGGAACATGGGGGGTACACCCGCGTATTGGTGCGCCATAAGAGACGCTCGGTGGCGCATGCATACTACTACAATACAGCGAAAAGTGGGGAATGTGTACGCTGTTCAATGGGTTAAGGTTTTCTGCATTCATTTAACATCACGGGGTGTTTCGACATTACCTCGAAAAATATTTGCCCTAGTGACTTGCAGTCTATACACAAAAAAAAAATTCTTGATTTGAACTTTCAAAGGTTTTGATTTGAAACTTAACGAAGAGCTCAATTCAAGTTTTCAAAGATTTCAATTCAAGCCCTGAAAAGCTTAATCTGAGCTTTTCGAACCACTCAATTCAAGATGTTGAACGGCTCAATTCAACCTTTTCGAAAAACTCAATTCAAGCTTTTGAAAAGCTCAATTTGAGAAATCCGACAATCAAATGAGGAAACGACGTAGGGGGCCAAATGGAGTTCAAACGTCATCAAATGAATGGGATTTTTCCTGGGACGGCGCGCGCTACGGTCGGTGCAGCGGACGCTGAATATAATTTACACCGAAATAAACATACAGGTCGCTTGCTTGATAAAAGAACAGTTTAATTAGTTATCTATTGACACAGTGTACAAGGTCGAGTGTTATCTCGGAGTCTCACAAGATCTGGCAGGGCTCATTGTGCAATTGCCAAAGGGACACCTCATTTCGATGTTAGAACGATTCGCGAGGTAACCGACACCAGGCGGGAAACCAAAGGGGACACAATCCCCAAAGGCCAGGTAGAGGGAGGGGAAGACCCAAGGGGAGTAAAAATAAACCCAAAGAGGCTGAGAAAAAGAATACCCCGAGGCCGAAAAGAGTGAGGAAGTGTGCTTCACCCCCCAGAATTGATGCCTTCCTAACAGTGGACGGTGGAGAGCCCACCCCTGACCCTTTCGCTAGCAGGAACAAGCTGGGCCGATCGCCAATGACCACTCCCAGAAACAAAAACGAAAATACCAGACGGGTAAGGGACAACCAGCAACTGGAAAATACCAACTCTGACGACGAGGATGATCCGAGGGGGATAGAGTCAGATAACACCGCAGGGGTGATCCAGGTAGAGGCACAGATCCACTGCGATCTCCAAGGCAATACCCCCAATACCCCTGAAACTCCAAACCTCTCACCATCCCAAGAGAGCCCTAGAGAGGGAAGGAGATTCACTCACTGAGTCAGACTATGGGGTGTTAAACTTGCTGAACACCCTAGCCGCAGAACAATCATCTAGTCCTCTTGCACCGGAAGACAGATATCTGGATGATTCCCTGAGTGATGGAAGCCACCCTGACGAAACAGCAACACCTGAGAGACCAATCCAGACGAATCAAAAGAAGAGGCCTACAGAGAGAACTAAAGTACCTCCACGGCACTCTGCCCAGGACCCCCAGCTGCAGGCAGCACTGGAGGGATTGCAAACAAGACTGACCGTTAAAGTACCCAACGAATTCAATAGAGTCCTGGACCAACTGAAGACGGAACTCGCAGAGAGGGACCGCCTGTGGCAGGCTGAGCTGGTGAGGCAGAATGAACAATTGAATCTGGTTCAGGGGACAATGAGAGAGCTTCAAGCCAGACAGGAGGAGCTGATGAAGACTCTGCTCAAGATTAACCAAAAGATTATGGAAACTCCCCCCCTCCTCAACAATAATTACATGGAGGCTCCCCCAGAAGAGCCCAGGCTCAAGACACCGAGTACTGTACCCCGAGGAGACACTGACAAAAATCGTGAAGCTAAAGATTTTCGGAGGAGGATGGAACCCACGGTCCGAAACAAACCAAGGAATTTCCCCCACGAACTACCCCAGTGGTCAGCAGGAGAGAGCAGCTCCCATCAGGCGCAGGACACTAGGTTGGACAAAGAGATACGCTACCTCCCCAAGAAATTGATACCCAAACGGGATCAATAACGCCCAGCACAACAAAACGCCTCCCCTCAAATCGCAGAGCAATCACAGACATTCTCTCCCGAACCTTACGCCAACCCACTGTACACAGCTCCAGAAAACCCGATCACGCAGAGGGGAGATCCGAGGGAGCAACAAACAGCCCACCCAGACGACAACCAGTGGTATCAGTACACCGCAACCCCTCAGTACCCACAAATAAATGAAAGGAACATCCCATCGAGACCCTCACCCCTCCACGCACCCCAGAGTCCAGCGAGGGGACAGAACGGAGAATTTGTGCCAACGTGGACTCCAGTAACTGTGAGCACTGCCCAGTTGAACTAAGAAATGGCAAAAAGAGCACGAAGGAAGAAGAACATCATTGTTCACGGGATGAATACCCAGAGTGGAGATGGGGAAGAAGAAGCGACCAGGCTCATCTTCAATACCACTGGTACGCTGCCGATGATAAGACAAGCGAAAACTCTGAGAGGCAATAGGCTACTGCTGGAACTCGAATCCCTTAAAAACAAGATCAGGATCCTGAAGAGGAAGGCAGAGCTACAACATCAGGGAGTCCACCTCGAAGATGATTTGACCACGAGAGAGGATGAAATCCAAGACTGGCTAAGCCACGAAGTCAATACCCTCAGGCAAAACGGGATCGAAGCTGATCTGGGATATCAAAAGATACGGGTGCAGAACATCTGGTGGACCTGGAGTGAAACGGAGAACAAACTTATCCCCCGGAACCCATACCCCCCACGTGATTACCACAACCGACGAAGAAGGAGATCTCCTGACGAAGGTAGTCAGCCCTGGCAGCAGCGGCGGCAACACCGCCAACCAAAAACACCCACCCACCCGCTTGGTCTCCTGAAATATTGACGGGGCATATAAAATCAGGAAACACTGGAGTTTTCTTAGTCAACTTGATATAATCGTTCTCCAGGAGACCCACCTAGAGAGGAAGAATGAGTTGAAAGTCCTAGGCAACATGGACTCGAACTTCTTATGGGTAACACAGGCTGCAACAAGGACTAGGCGAAGAGGCAAAGCAGGCGGGGGGAACCTGCTGGCAGTGAGGAAAGCCTACAACAGGGGACTGTCGATAACGGAATGGGACTTTGGAATACAAGTTGAAGGCCTCAGCTCGTGCGACGGGAGGCAATTAGCGCTGATTTACGTCTACAACAATGTAAAAATGGAACGAGTGACGAAAAAACTTCAACCACTGGTGGACGAGGCCTTGGAAGAAGGAGGGGTCCTACTCATAGGAGACTGGAACGCGCATGTCGCCGAGAAACAGTGTGATAGCGAGGTGCTGGGAGAAGTGGGCCTTCAATACCTGAGATAGTCTGAAGACAGTGAGCTGAACAAGGAGGGCGAATTGCTCATCGAGTTCGGTGAAAGGAACGACCTGATCATCCTCAATGGGACGATTAAGGGAGACCGTCTGGGAAGATCGACGTTCCTAGGTCAATCAAACTCGGTGCTGGACATGGCTCTGATCAGCGTCACAGAAGCCTTTTCGGTCGTTGAAGAGCTGGAAGTCCTGCCGCGACTTGGCTCGGATCACCTACCAGTGGTGCTAAAATTGTCACTGCACAGGAGCCACCACCATTTTCCAGAGGACAACGCAGCAGATGCCGATGTCCAAGCCGAGAGACTGGTCTGGAATGACCAAAAGTTGGAGGACTTCCAGAAGGCAGTTTCAGAAAGACTCAGGCCGGGACACTCCTCAGATGACCCGATGGAAGTCTGGAGCTCCCTGAAGGACTCTATCTAGGAATCAGCTCGTGACTGTGGCATGGTGAAAATCCCAAAGGGAGACACGCCAAGAGAGGAAGCCTGGATCGATGCGGAGTACAAACAGCAGAGGAAAAGGACATTCGAGGCCCTGAAAACTTATCATCACGACAAGGACCCTCAGTACAGGTAAAACTGGGTGAATCAACGAAACCTCCTGAAGGCGTTGAAGAGAGTGAAAACCACAGCATTGAACGAGAACAAATGGAGTCGCGTAGAAAGTAGCAAGAATATGCAGGAGCTGTGGGTGGGCCTCAACCTTTTCCGAGTGAGGAACGAGCGACGACGAGTGGATCAGCCACTTCAGCAGCTTATTGAACCCACCTGGGGAGGACACCGAAGCGCAGCAGATCCCAACGTTGGAACCAAGTCAGGAGAGCAGTAGAGCACTCGACAGCACCACTGATGGCCCTCCGGAGGGGCAGACGGTTGGTAACCCTGGTGAAGTCCCCGCCAACCAACCCAATTGTACAGAATGGTGGAACGAAGAGATTACCGATGAGGGGATCGACAATGCACTCCAAGGGATGAAAAACAACAAGGCTCCAGGCGAAGACGGTATCTCGGCCAAGTTCCTCAAAGATCTTCCGGAGGAGGGCAAGGTCGCCGTCCGGAAGACTATCAAAGCCTGCTGGACACGAGATTGTCTGCCTCAGGATTGGGAAACTGCTCACATCTTTCGAATCTTCAAGGCTGGGGAGATCGACAAGGCGAGCAACTACAGGGGCATTTCTCTTCTGGACCTAGGCTATAAAATATACACGTAGATCCTAGTGAATAGGGTAGCTAGATGGGCCGAAAAGAAGAAAAAGTTGAGAGAAAGCCAAGCGGGTTTTCGAATAAGACGCAGTACCAGAGACCACATTTATACTCTCAACACCCTAATTGGAACTCGACTGAGGACACCGAGGAATAAATTGTACGTGGCATTTATTGATTTTCGCGCAGCGTTCGATTTGGTGGATCGCTCACTCTTGTTAGAGAAGATCCGGAAGATGGTCTGAATGGTAAGCTGTCCAACATGATAGATAAAATATACAGCGACACCAGGAATAGGATTATCACTCACACAGGAACCACGGAGAGTTTCAGCTCGAAATGCGGAGTCAGACAGGGCTGCCCTCTCAGTCCAGTGTTGTTTTGCCTGTTCCTGGAAGACCTGGATGAGGCACTGGAAAAGGAACAGTGCAGTGGCACAGTTCTGGGGGGAGAGAGGATCACCAATCTCAAGTTTGCTGATGACATCGCCTTGGTAGCTGAGAAAGCTGGAGAGCTGAGAGCAATGTTGCAAACGGTAGAGGAGTACTACAAGAAAAACCCCCTCCAGATCAATGAAAGTAAGACCAAGGTCATGGTTTTCCGGAATGGCGGGAGGCTAGCCCGGGACGAGCACTGGAAACTCAATGGCGCGAATCTGGAAGTGGTAAAGGAATTCAAATGCTTGGGGTTCTGGTTCTCAACAACTGGCTCTTTTGACTTGCATGTGAGGAAATTAGCGAACAAGGCCAGGATAGCCACCAACAGTGCACGGGGCCTGATGAAACGCGCCAGGATCAACTCATTGTACAGGAGGCTATATGTCCTGGGTGTCATAGGGAAGTCTGGATGCCTGTATGGTGTAGAGCTGTGGGGATGGGGACGCTTCGACGTCATGCAGAGAATGCAAAGCAGATACATCAAGGTGACGATGGGTCTAGCACCCAAAACCCCAGCATATATATGGAGGATGGAGGCTGGAAGACGCAGCATCGAGATTGAAGGACGGATGAGGGCATTCAGGTACCTCACGGACACTCTGAGAACGAGTGAGACCAGGTGGCCAAGGAAAGCACTGCGAGGGAAGAGGTTAGAGGGGTTCTTAACCGATACCCGGAGAATTGATGAGAACCGCATTCGAGGAAGTAGGGGATGGGATCTCAATCAGGTGGATATGGGACCAAGGAAACCTTGAGGAACTAAAGGTCCAACTGCAGCACAATCTCGAGACCAAGGAAGACCAGGAGATCCAAGGGGATTGGCACCGGATGGACTGCTCGAAATACTGGCCCCAGTATAAGTACCTGGCAGTAAATTTCGAGGGCCAGAAGTAGTGGAATGACAGAAGCTTAGGGGGAGGCACCAAAGAGCAATGGGCTCGAGTCAGGTGTGAGAATGTGGGCAAAAGTATCCACAAGGGCTTCACGAACCCCAACTGTCTGTTCTGCGGCGAGTTGGAGACACTAGAGCACATACTGCGGTGTGGAAGAGTCCTCGAGGCAATTCCAGACTCAATAAAGAGAGATCTGTTGAGCTGGCTGAACCAATGCCCAGCGTACGCGTCTCTTGAGCAGTGGCTCATGGGAGTCCTGAGAGGACCTGTCCTAGCCCTCTGGAACTACCTGCAGGCATTCCACAAGATGGCAAGAACCAAAGAAAGGGAAGCACGAGAGGGGACAAACTGAGGCAAATAGAGCTCACAAACTCGTCGACTCAGCGCAATCTAGATTATGATTCCTTGATTCCTTGAAGTTTATATTTCTCTTTTTATTTTTTTTCTATTGACTCATTGTATACGTGTACCATAACCTGTAGGTCTTATGTATTGATTATATACAATGTATACATACCCGCGGAAATGTATCATTCTGTAAAAGGTGTAAAACCATACAGTGGAACAATAAATCATTATTATGATAGTCATCCAATGAATACTATCAGTGCAAAAAATGAAGAGATTCATGGAAAATGAAATCGTAAATTGTTAGTAAGGTCGAATAAACCGCTTTCCTAGAACAAAAAAATTCTTTTGCGTATCACTTCTCATTTTTCCCGGTCCGGGGATTGGTATTGGCCCTTCCCCGATCTGGAAAAAGTGAGAATCACACGATTCGAAAACCCAAGTGACACTCGACACGAAATATGCTATTTCTTCACGAAAACCTCGACCTGGTAGATTGTTAGAAAAAATGGGAAATATCATGGACAGTCTCAGAGTAACCCACATAAGACACTGAATTCAAATTTGTGAATTTAAGTGAATTTATAAGTTTTAATAGAAATAAGTCGGAAATTACACAATAACCTTGAATTTTTAAATGAACATCAATATTGAGTATCGGAATACCCTTAACCAGTAGTAATACCGCGCTTCAAAATCATCGTGTATTATTTAATAACTTCGCTGCATAGGAATAAATGTGTTAAATTTATTAAGCACGAGGAATTTTTACTGCAAAATTTGGCACACTATGCAATTTGTTATCTATGCAGAGAAGTTTGAGGAAAATACCTAAATAATTTTGAAACATGAGTGGTATTTGTCGAATCATTCCTTCCATTCAGATTTTGATCAATCAGAGTGCAGTATTCGGGGTCCTATGTCACCTTCACGTTAGTCTTGCTTGGATAATTTGGCCAGCACTAATGCAATTATCCAAGCGTTCATTGCCCAATCATCTGTGGATAGTTTTCCATAAATAGGGAACTTGCATGAAGCTCAGTTTTTTCAGAAACTTCAGCAACAGCCAAAAAGATTGTGAAATATGGCCTATATAATTATAATTCATGATAATTAATTGGAAATCGATCGTTTTCAAGGCCAATTTTTCACTCATGATGTCACAAAATCGCTCGGGCAGTGTTCTATTGGCCGAGTATGAGGAGAGTGGAGAGTCAGGGTCTCCATTGGCCGAGGCGCGCGTACAGGTTTGGTTCTGTTGATATATACGTTCCATGATTGGTGCAGGGTTCGGCTGAATATTGTGACGTCATCGACAATTTCAGACCGTTTGGAATATAAAAATTTCGGAAGTTAATTAATAATTACTGAAACATTTTTTGAACGTTTTCCAATGAAAAATAGCTTATTGAAATCATGATCTCAAAATAAAAAACATAAAAATAAGCCGGCCGCCATAGCATGCGGCTGGTTACATGCGGCTGGTTGGATGTGTTCGGTAAATGTTTCAATTAGTTAATTGTTCCTTCTGTTTCTACTGTTATATCCGGAGAAAATTCCTGCGTCGACAGACAAATTTTTAAAGGTTTCTAAAAATTAGCTGAAATTATTAAGATTTCATTTTGGGCGATGCTAGTTTTATACTCTCACCTTTTTATCTTGCGTTTATTTACTGGATTATTATATGGAAACGTATGGAGGGGATTCAAGTTGAATAGGATCGGACTTAGGATTGTTTGTAAATCAAAAGATTAAGAATTTCAATATGATTTGGTTGTATTTAATTTCTGGAATAATTTATGCTACAATTTGTGACTCGATTACAAAATTCCCACTAGTTCCCTATCCTTGGAATGACTCTGAGGATTGATTTGATAGGATTCATGTATTTTTGGTTTTTACCCACAGTTAGATTTTTTTGAAATGGTTTACTCTATTGGCAATTAGGCTTTCTGTATAGTTGAGTTGTAGATTCTTCGGTGAATCTGTGATTTCCTCACCAGCAAATCAGGTCTACTGTTTGCTATTATGGATACTCTCACTGGAGACACATTTTTCCACTATTTATTTAGTCTATAGATTTGATTGGAGTTAAAGTTTATTGGTTGAGACTGTGCACACCGCGAAAACAATAAGGTTCACCCTTAAAATGCAAGAAATGTCACTACCCTCGATTAAAGGATACTGTATCCCTGTGTAATTTCAACCGTTCACCACTTATTATTATTCGGTGGCTATCACGCGTATAATTAACTTAAGTAAATTATTGCTTAAAGAGAGATTTGAAACAACAGATCGATTCCGTGATCTTTTTCCACCAGGTAATTCACTGCTCCGCGGTCGCTTCGAGACTGTCTTTTAATTATTAATTATTGAAGTTGTGAGTTTCGCCTGGTTTCGTAAGTCATTTCGATTTGTTGTTTCTCAATCGTCCTCATCGCTGAATTTTGTGGCGCGCATAGTTGGAAAATGCAGTGTGAGGTGTTTCGACACTCTGTTGCACTAGATTAATTTTGCATGTATCGGAATGCTATTTCTTTTGTGAAGAAATGTGTTTGAAAATTTCTTCACATATCTTTTTAAATTCTGGTTCAAGAATTTGAGTTATTGCTTAATTTAAATTATGGTGAATTTAGAAATTCTGGACATTGCACTACCAATTCCATTGGTAGTAAGCTTCCGAATGGGATTTATAAAAATTCAATATTGGTTTTTTTCTTCAAATAATTCTATTTTATGAACTAGTAGACCGATCAAACTTTTTTCGAATAAAAAAATTGAAAAATCACGATATCTCAATAACTTTGTATCGGAGTGTATGTATGTGTATTTTGATTTAACTAAATAGAAGACACCGTCGCGAGTATTTTGTGAAATGAAAAAATTAAATCCGTTGGGTAGATTTTGAGATATTCAATTCAACAGTTTTAATGAAAAAAAAGAATATCTCCGGAACTATCCAACCGATTGCACCTGGTCACAATACGAGCCTGTAATATCATCAGAGTTACAATTAGAATGCGAGGTCGAAGTCTGTATCTCGATTATTTATTTAGTTATTGCGCGCACAACGATTTTAATGAAATATAAAAAACTGCGGAAACTGCCAAACTCAGCCTGGTGAGGCATACATATTTTGATCTCATTAGATAGATATTTCCGTAACGAATATTTCTTCCACAGGTAAAATTGAAGTCGACTCGGTAGTTCTCACGATATTTGTAAAAAACGAATTTTAAAAAAGTGAGTAGAGTTTTAAAAGTGTCATAGCTCGAAAACCACTGGACCGATCGCGCTCATCCGGTGCCCAGAAGTGTATCTCAACTAGACCAACCATGCGTCAAAATATCAAATTTTTAGCGATAATTTTACTCCTTTCGCTTCCGAATGGAAGCATGGTAATCATTTGATTTTAACCCTTCTGAACTGGCTCAATGCACACCACGCCGCCTTTTTTCGATTTTTTCTTTTTTCTATGAAATAAGATTGAAAAAAAATCGGAAAAAATTCAATTGCCTACTCTCAACTATATAGAATGTATTGGCAATTTTTATTTCGTTAATATCCGCACTGATTGAGTATCAAAAATGTTTAAAAATTCAAACTGCGTAAAATGACCGTGTTTAACCTCCAAAACTCTCATTTCGACCCGAAATCAAACCAACTTCTTGGAATGTATGGCCACTTTTTCCCTCTTTTTATGACCATTTCCTGTCCACTGAAAGTTTAAACTTTCCTCTAAACCAAAAATCAATCATTTTTTTGAAACTTTTTTTCTTCACAAATGGTAAAATACACGGGGCGGCGCCGTGCTCACCGAGCCAGTGGACTCGGCTGGCGATTGAGCGCCAGTTCAGGAGGGTTAATGAATAACATTCGTATGAAGAAATGAATCGATACAGAATGTGGCTTACTTCAATAACACATACTGTATTTTTTCCAAATATTTATGATTTTCACAACGAAAAGAGATACCTGGTCCAGGAGTGTTTCCCTGATGTATGTGAATTTATATGTGAAACGATGCCATCTCCTAAAGGTCAGAAATATGCATCTTTTAAATCTTTTCGCTTGCAGTCTCAGATCTTGATTTCAGATTCGAACCGAAAAACTAATCATTTGCGGGAAGATTGGCCATTCTTAGCTGAATTGCGATTTCCTTTCAAACAATCACAGATAGACGAAAATGTATTTTTAATAATATGTAATGTCATGTAGATCAGGAATATGATTCCCTCAAATCTATTCGTTCGTGGTGTCAGATCTTGCCTTCAGGTTCAACCCCAAAAGCCATAATTTGTGGGACGATTACACTTTCTCAGTTGAATTGAGAACTTTTTCTGCGCAATGAAATGTCTCATCACGAGAGAATTACATTCGTCGAATTAATTGAATTCATGGAAATTTTTTACTCACTTCAATAACTAATATTGCATTCCTTGAAAACATGGATCATTTTCACGGTAGGAATAAAAGCACAGTCCAATAGTTATACGCGAGTGACGCTGAAGAAAACGATCACGTTTCACAGATAGATGAAAATTTACATTCAACAATATGTAATGTCATGTACATCAGGAGTATGATTCCCTCAAATCTATTCGTTAGTGGTGTCAGATCTTGCCTTCAGGTTCAAACCCAATAACCTATAATTTGTGGGAAGATTATACTTTCTCAGTTGAATTGAGAACTTTTTCTGCACAATGAAATGTCTCATTACGACAGAATTACATTCGTCGAGTTAATTCAATCCAGGGAAATTTCTTACTCACTTCAACAACTAATATTGCATTCCTGGCAAACATGGATCACTTTCACTGTAGGAATAAAAGCACGGTCCAATAGTTGTACGCGAGTGACGCTGAAGAAAACGATCACGTTCCACAGATAGATGAAAATTTACATTCAACAATATGTAATGTCATGTACATCAGGAGTATGATTCCCTCAAATCTATTCGTTCATGGTGTCAGATCTTACCTTCAGGTTCAAACCCAATAAGTCATAATTTGTGGGAAGATTACACTTTCTCAGGTGAATTGAGAACTTTTTCTGCACAATGAAATGTCTCATCACGAGAGAATTACATTCACATGATGAATTAAGTTAATGCAAAATTCCGCCTACTTCAATGACGCGTACTGCATTCTTTCCGAATCCTGATTATCTTCACGGTAGGAAAGTATATATTTTCAACTAGTTGTACGCGACTGACGTTGAAAAAAAACCATCACGTTCCACTGATCAATGAAACTTTATATCAAATAACATGTAATGTTCTGTAGATCAGCAGTATTATTCTCTCAGATATACACGTTTGTGGACTCAGATTTTGATTCTAGATTCAGACCGAATACCTATGAATTACGGAAAAACACCTGAGTGATCCTATGAGTGATAGAGTTAATTGCAGAAGAAATTATAGCGTTCCGTTACTGTTGAGAGTTCCCTTTTTTTCGCTTAATCAACCTGAAGATCACCACAAAAAAAGAGCCACTGGGCGGGAAATTAGATTTGAGTGTGAATTTTTTTTTTTTCTAGTCAAATTCACTGAAATTCATCGTAACATTCAAGTTGTTAGATTGTAGTCAAACAAGCATGTATTCATTCCAAACGGATATTTGCTTGCATGGAATAAGTCCATTGTACCCTCCACAATATTTACTCCCTGGGAATAACTTTCTTGAGCTAATCATTGTTTCTACTGTCCAACATTTTAAGTTTCGGCAGAAATATTTTTTTCCCTGAGTGCACAAAATGCTCAGCACAGGTTCAATTTGCACATAATCATCAATGCGAGAAGAAAAATCCCATGTGTAAGTCAATTTTGCACGTGTGTAGATCGCTTTCATACATGTGTAACTCAATTTTACACAGAAATAATGCCAAATATTTCGAATTGCTCAATTCGTTCGAACACAACAACATCTCGTTCAAATGAAGAACATGCGTTGCTAAGCAATAGAAAAATTATTTTTTTATTTCTCGTCGAATTTTCAAATGACAATTATGAACGTCGTTTATTCATCTACTTTTTCATTGAGAAACTTATGTAAAAAAATTAATTGAAACGTCGAAAGATAAGCCAACGTATTGTGAATAAGTGTGGAGATATCCAAAAGTGCCAGGAAAAAAATGGTTAGTAAAAAAAGTAATTCTAGTGAAAGTAGTCAAAGCTTACACACCATCTTCATAGTTCGATCCCGGTGGCGACGATGGAATGGAGGAAGGAGAAATTGAACCTGACAATCTAGAGAGAGCAAACGACGATGATGATTATCCGGAGAAGCGGGGACCATTTTTGAGAGGCGGGGGTGGCATTGATGGAGATCACATTCCATGTAGAAGGGGTGGGTTGCCATTTTGGGAGGATGCAGTTTTCATAGCTGACGAGGATGATGATGAGGATTCTGATGACGAAGATGAGGGTATGCCTATTCCTCGGGACGATTTGATGGTGACTGAAGGTAGACAAGTAGGCACAGAGTGCTACATCTGCCAGAGCTACAATTATCACCGTGATCGTCGTCATCGCGGTATATTAATATACGGCCATAGAGGATTGAATTGTCGGGCAATATTGCGGATTGATCGCAACGGTGATATACGTTTATACCATACGCACAACCACATATCTACTCCAAATCTCGTTGAAGAAGTCCACATGAGAAGGGAAATTACACGGTTGGCTCGTACAACCATTGACAGTGCGGACTTGATTTATCGACAAGCAGCAAGAATGTAAGTGTAGAAAAACTACACTTACTAATGATTAATATACGAACTTTCCTGTATCTTCCTGCAATCAGCGGCGATTCTTTCCATGTTCGTCGAATTGTGCAGAAGTGGAAAAAATTGATTATTTTTTCTCAGATAGCTAACAGAGCAATTTCACTCTAAATCTCATTAAGGCTCTTGTGAGTTTTTAAAGCCACGGGCTATCTCCGTGAAATTTCTTATCCATTAGATATCTATTATAAATATTATTAGTGCATAAAAATTGATTATTTGATGGTTTACGCGTCTGGAGGGAAAATAAACAAAGAATGGTGAATTTTTCTGCACTAATTTTCCGTTTTGATATATTTTGAATGGATATCTGACGTATGAGCAATCTCGTTTCAATAGCCCGTCACTTTCAAAACTCACAGCAGCCTCCCCTTAAAAATCATATGCACTTACGTAGGGAGATAAACACCGCAGAAAAATGGGGCTAAAACACAAGTTACAGGAATGTTTCTGAAAATTTCTGTGACACTGTGACAAGTTTCACTTATATTCTCTGTACTTTCGTGGTTAGTTATCCAAATGTAGCGCGAGATTTGGTATCAGAAGGAGCGTCTGCCGCGATAGTAGCGCAAGAGCGAGCCAGAACTCGACCTCCGATCCCACCTGCGATGCTTGACATGCAGGAGCCTTTAAGGAATTTCCGCTTTACGCAAGACACGTATCGTGGCCAAGTGCATATACCAAACCAACGCGATGGTGATGCAATAGCGCAGATTTTCATTGAAGAAACCATGCTTCAGCGATTAAATACTGCTCGCTATCTCCATTTTGATGGAACATTTAAGGTAACTTCAACTGATTCCACGTAAATTATTATTATGGTCATGTTCTTCTTCGTGTATTCAAAAAAAAAATGAGAAGTGAACAATTCCAGGTGATACCTTTTTCTCCACGCGTTTCTCAACTGCTGGTGATTCATATACGTGCAGCAAATTCGGTAAGTACAAGATATAGACACACGACATTATTTGGATGCTATCTATAGCTGGAGAATTCCAGTACGTCCAGGCGAGCTAATTTCACCATGTACGTAGAGATGTTACGATACAAGATGACAAGAGAGACGTCTCGTCATTTCTACTGAAATTCATTCTCTCGTTTCGTATCGTCTCGTTCCTTTCGTCACTCGCGGCATTTTGACATGGATCAAATATTATTCCGACAGGCAAAGTAAAGTCGCCGTGCACCTCAGAATTTCTACTAGAGAAAAGAAAAAAATAGTCCTTCTTTTGTAAGGTAGCATACCACTGATGCGCTCGCGTTTGTTTGTCTTCGCGTTTGCCTGTCGCGGACGCATTTTTGGACGGTTGTATGGAAAAATTGGTGTGCAGATTTTTCTTTTCGGTATAGCACCGATGGGGCGTACAAAAATACAATTGGTGGATTCGGCGGGGTATGCTGTATGCATTAATCGCCGAAAGGTTAATGGCATAATTTTTTTGTTTTTGATTTAGTCTCTCCAGATTAATTTGGGAACATGGATAATTTAAAAATTGAAATCGAAACGAAAAAAAATCAAATTTCAAAAATAGAAATCTGGAGTACTCTGTTGTTAAAATACACAGTCCGACACAATTTTGATTCTTTTTGCTCTAGAGATGAAACCGGTGTCATTAGATTTTTTCGCCCTGATTCCGAATTTGAAAGAAATTTTAAAGTTCCCAAAATCACCTAAAATAGTTATTTTTAATATTCAATAAAAAAATAAGGAATGCCAAGTTTGAAATGAAATAAAATCTAAAAACACAGCAGAATTCGAAGCTTTCTGATGAGACGGAGTTTTTCTTAATCGGCGTCCGACTCGATTCTCAATAAATTTCGGAATTTTAATGAGAAAAACTGATTCAATTCCCATGAAAGCATGAGTCTGAAGTTGCACAACCACTTGTATTCCAATCACCAAACGTGAAGTGTTATTTCATTTTCAGTGAAAAAACGAGAATATACTATGAAATGGTCGATATTTTCCCTCATGGGAGGTCTATTCTTGCTGTCATGTTTTTATTTATTCACGTTTATTCAATCCAATTCGGCGAAATCCCATTTTATACGATAACCTTTTGAGTTTGGCGGGTGGGATTACACATGGTGGTGCAACTTCATGACTTCTTATGGGGATTAAATCAGGTTTTTCTCATCGAAATTCCGAAATTTATTAAGGACCAAATCAACCACCGATTACGGAAAACTCCGTCTCATTAGAAAGCTTTGAATTCTGCTGTGTTTGTAGATTTTATTCCATTTCAAATGATGCATACCTTATTTTTTTTATTGAATATTCAAAATAATCATTTTAGGTGATTTTGAGAATTTTAAGATTTTTTTCCTCCAAAATGATCGCATCTTTGGGAATTTTACAAGCAGATCCGGATTCAGGGTGAAAAAATCTATCTAATGACACCGGTTTCATCTCTACGGCAAAAAAAGTCAAAATTTTGTCGGACTCTGTATATATAAGTTCACGTTGATTTGCGAATTAGAATCTTGAACGTAGATACGAGACATTCTTTTATTGTGCGTTACTATAGTGACATTTGAAGAGTAAAATCAATGAGACAGTGAAGAAGAAAAAACCACAAAGTTGAAAAATCGTGAAATTTCGTCTTAGGTAGAACACTAAAGTACCTGAAAATGGTTAACTGTGAGTATTTTGTGTTCATCAACGTTCACTGAATATATTGCCATCAAGTTCTGATATAATAAAACATAATAAGTCGAATATCTTAATAATGAATGACTTTTTACCGACATGGAGAAAAAAAGTTGCGGAAAAATTACGTTCCTTTCGTTAATTGTGAGGCATGATATCGCTATGGGAAATTTTACGTTTGGTAACGTAATTTTTCCGAGAGTTACAACATGCCTCATGATTACGGAAAAAAACGTAATTTTTACGATTTTTCTTTCTCCGTGTGCACGTTTCCATATTCAACAAGACATGAAAAATGTTTTTTTACGTTTTATCACTCCACTTCTGGCCTCATTCCCTTTGGTTCATTTTCTTCTTCATCACGCATCGTGTATTTAGGGTCCAGGCGAGAAATCCTGCGGCTGATTGAGCTTCGCACTCGTATCCACGAAGCACAATTCGGAACGGAGGGGTGGTTTCACGCGACTTTCTGGAGACCTGCTGAGGGTTGGTTTTTGATTGCATCAGACGAACAGTTGCAACGATTTCCTCCTGAGGAATGCTGGCACAAATTCTCTGCCCTTTGTCATAAATTGAATGTACGTGAGATGATTTTTCGCTTGTTATGAATTTCCGTAATTTGGCATGGAACATTTCTAACCGTGTATTCTACTTGTTTTTCGTTTATTATTGGTCTCGAACATTATAAATTGCAATTTTAATTTCCAATGATCGTGTATTTGGGAAAGAGGGGAAAAAATGAGTGTTTGACATCTTCTTCTAGGCTATGATGAGACAACGAAATTTCCAAAATCGTCTTTCTCGCAGTCCGACTATGAGAGCGTTGTTCACCTATAGAGAACAATTGGTACCTCCCGATGGTTACGGACTAGCCATTTGAATTATTTGCGCTGAATGACCAAAACCGACTAAGGCTACTAATGAAGCAAGGATTAGATCCGATCAATTAGTCCCTCATGTATAGATATTCCAAATTTTTATAATTTTCCTCACTGAAGTAGTTTTGAAGAAAATTGCGAGCCAATAACAAACATTTGCTAGTTAGTACTTTTTTTTTAAATAAATTTTGGAAAAATCACCCCTGAAAAAAAAACGTTATCCCCCCTATTTCATTATTTCCAAAAAATTTTATCACCAATCGGTAGCAAATTGTTTGAAGATTTTTGCGAGTTAAGAAAAAATCGTGAAAGCACTACTATTATCGTGTAAATTAACAATTCCAATTTCAACTGAAAACCAGAGTTGATGACCAGAGTTTGTAGCAGAGATGTC
>NW_021680587.1:205161-238689 GCF_001412515.2 Diachasma alloeum
TCATTGTCTAGGAGGACAATGGGGTCTAGGAGTATGTATAGAACATTGAGATCTAGGAGTCTCCCCTGGTTGAAAACCATCTTTAGAGATCCTAGCACGCCATTTCTAGACTCGCTCTTTCGTTTGAGCCCAAAAAAACATTCATATCTTGTCTGACATCTTTGCTACAAACTCGAGTCTTCAACTCGGGTTTTCAATTGAAGGCCGGAGTTTGTAGCAGCGATGTCAGACAAGATATGAATGTTTTTTTGGGCTCAAATGAAAGAGCGGGTCGAGAAATGACGTGCTAGAGCCTCTAAATATGACAAATGTTTCTAAAGATGATATCTGTTTTCAATTGAAAAGCAGAGTTGTGACATCATTGTCTAGGAGGACAATGGGGTCTAGGAGTATGTATAGAACATTGGGGTCTAGGAGTCTCCCCTGGTTCAAAACCATCTTTAGAGGTCCTAGCACGCCATTTCTCGACCCGCTCTTTCGTTTGAGCCCAAAAAAACATTCATATCTTGTCTGACATCTTTGCTACAAACTCGGATCTTCAACTCGGGTTTTCAATTGAAGGCCCGAGTTTTAGACCCGAGTTTGTAGCAGCGATGTCAGACAAGATATGAATGTTTTTTTGGGCTCAAATGAAAGAGCGGGTCGAGAAATGGCGTGCTAGGGCCTCTAAACATGACAAATGTCTCTAAAGATGATGTCTGTTTTCAATTGAAAAGCAGAGTTGTGACATCATTGTCTAGGAGGACAATGGGGTCTAGGAGTATGTATAGAACATTGGGGTCTAGGAGTCTCCCCTGGTTCAAAACCATCTTTAGAGGTCCTAGCACGCCATTTCTCGACCCGGTCTTTTGTTTGAGCCCAAAAGAAATTCATATCTTGTCTGACATCTTTGCTACAAACTCGGGTCTTTAACTCAGGTTTTCAATTGAAGGCCCGAGTTGTAGACACGAATTTATAGCAGCGATGTCAGACAAGATATGAATGTTTTTTTTTGACTCAAATGAAAGAGCGGGTCAAGAAATNAGGGCCTCTAAAGATGGTTTTGAACCAGGGGAGACTCCTAGACCCCACTGGACAATGTTGTCACAATTGCGCTTTTCAATTGAAAACAGACATCATCTTTAGAGACATTTGTCATCTTTAAAGACTTCTGCACGCCATTTTTCGAGCCGCTCTTTCAGTTGAGCCAAAAAAAACATTCATAACTTGTCTGACATCTCTGTTACAAACTCTGGTCATCAACTCTGGTTTTCAGTTGAAATTGGAATTGTTAATTTACACAATAATAGGATTGCATTGACGATTTTTTCTTAACTCGCAAAAATCTCCAAACAATTTGGTATCGATTGGTGATAAAATTTTTTGGAAATAATGAAATAGAGGGGATAACGCTTTTTTTTTCAGAGGTGATTTTCCGAAAATTTATTTTAAAAAAAGTACTAACTAGCAAATGTTTTTTATTAGCTCGCAATTTTCTTCAAAACTATTTCAATGAGGAAAAAAATAAAAATTTGGAATATCTATACATGAGGGGCTAATTGATCGGATCTCAAGGATTCAAGACTAATGACGATGGATGAAAAAATGAGGATGGAGAATGGCACTCGTTGTAATTCTGTGTTCGATAATTCTATTGTTCTTAATGTTCTATCATCAACTGTTCTTTATGCTTTATTATCGAATCTTCGAGACTGATCACGCGGGACGGTGGGACTGGGGGTGGAGGGGGGTATCAATACCGAAGAGAAGATAGGGAAGAGAGAGAGAGAACACCCTAATA
Source organism: Diachasma alloeum (assembly GCF_001412515.2). NCBI lineage: Eukaryota > Metazoa > Arthropoda > Insecta > Hymenoptera > Braconidae > Diachasma > Diachasma alloeum. The sequence goes on from NW_021680587.1 coordinate 206,942, forward strand.
ATGCTGAGAAAAGAGAAAACATGGAATTCAAAAATATAATGGTGCGCAATCTAATGCCATTATCACAGCAACGCAATAATCAGGCTTTAGGAGGGGGTTGAAACTGAATAGGACTAGGGGGTTAGTTTTTCTCATGGTCCATAATGTAAATGATGGTTGTTCGAGGGAAAATTGTGACGGTTTTGGAGGATTCTGTTCTTCAAGAGGTAAGAACAGGAGGTCGGAATTTCCGGGGGATTTTCTCGTGGGGTCCGAAGAGGGTTTGTTGATATTGTTTATGTTGACAATTCGTTATTTTGCAATTTTGGTATTTTTGAGAAGGAGAGGTTAAAATATTAGTATGTCCAAAAGAAGATGAGTGAAAAATATATTTATTGATTATTTTGTTAATGCCGAGGAAGGAAATTTCCATGATCTGTGAAACTAGTCTTCGGTTTTTTCCGTCCGAGAGGGAGAGAGAAGGCGAGGAATGAAAAGAAAGAGAAGAGATAGGGTCATTTAATTTTTGTTTTGAGGGGAATAACCGAGAATTGACTTAGACGGGTTGCGCTTTTACGCACTTCCACTCTCTCAGACTCGATTTGAACATGAATGAAACAATGACCTCATCATTCATTTGGAAATGATGGCAATTGTATTACTAAAAGTTCAACGAATAAATTGAAAAATAGATGAAAAAACAAAATGTCCTCCATTATTTTCTCTAATTCCAATTGTTCTCAATTTTTATTTCCGAGTTACAGAAAAAAAAACTTATCATAATTTAGAGAAATAAAACGTTATCATAATTTTGTGAAATAAAAAAAAAATTCATTAACCTATCGGTGCTGGATGAGTATACTCTGCTGGAAAATTTCCTTTTTTTATCCACCCGTGTCTGTCTCGAACGAATCCTAACTCAACAATCTATCCGAGACGTATCCATGTGTTTGTCGATATTTGCTCCGTCCGAGACAGATCATGACGCAACAAATACACTATTAGTCTTTCATTTCTGCTAATAAGGGCTATGCAGCGGTGTATGTATTGATGCAAAGACGTACCGAAGACCTATATGCCGCAGTTATAAGGAGGATTAAGGAATTGGCGCCAGATTTGCAAAACTCGGTTGAGACTGTGGTGACGGACTTTGAAAGAGCATTGACAAATGCTATTGCCGCAGAGTTGCCTACTGCTACTCTCACTGGGTGCGGCTTCCATTTCCGACAGGTGAAATACAACGAAGATTGTTTGGTATTCATCACCAAAAATTGAGATGGTATCCAACAATACACAGTATAAAAAAAAACGGTGCCAAGTCCACACCAAACGGTGTTAAAAATGGTCAAAAACTACATTTTTCACCAGTTTCTGACCATTTTTAACACCTTTTGGTGTGGACTCAGCACCGTTTTTTTACTGTATAGATACCATCTACACTGTTGAAAAATAAGGAAATTTCATGGACAATTGTCTACTAATTTTCAAGACAGTGACACTCAATGCGATTTAGAAATTACAGAATTTTGAGCAGCATAAAGACGAGAATTCCTTAATCTATTCGCATTTCTAATGGAATATGAATAATCAGTGCCAAATTACAAGGAATTTTCAGTGAAATCTGAAATTTCATGATTTTTTTCCTCCTAAATCACATTCAGTATCACTGTCTTCAAAATTCAGGAATATATTCACCTGAAATTTACAGTTTTTATTGATTTTTCCACGTAATTCTGAATTTTCAATGTCGAAATCACTTGAAATTTTGGTGGAAATAAAATGTGATAAAAATTTCCGGAATGTGTACTGGAAATTTCAGAGACATTTTTTTAACAGTGTAGAAAAAAAATTATACTTGCAGTACCCTGTACTGTACTATGCTGTGCTGTGCTGTACTGTGTTGTACTGTACTGTATATAAAGCGAATGGATTGGTCATAGGCAACCACGAGATATTGGCGTCGCTGTGGACTCTCTACAGCACCGAAAACAGCTTTACATATCACCTTGTCTTTAACGCATCTCGACCCTGAATATTGGGACGCAGCATCTCTCTATAGTATAAAATTCCAAATCGACATAAAATTCAGACTCGAATTAAGACGNCTCGGGAATCCCCCCCTATGGGTACCCCCTCGGGACTCCCCCCCTATGATTACCCCCTCGGGAGTCCCCCCCCTTCGGCTACCCCCTCGGGAATCCCCCCCCCCTCTATGGTTGCCCGCTCGGACCACAAGTCCGCTCCGAAGATTCAAGTCCAAGGTCATATCAAGATCAAAATCATGGTTGACCCAGGGCTATATCAAGGTTCCTCTACTTGAGGAACCTTGATATTTCTTGATTATTCCATTCAGACTACTTCACTTCACTCAATGTCAAAATTAATAGTGATTCATGGTTGAATGAAAATTGTTGGGAGTAATAAATCGAAAGTATTGAGGAAACTCAAGAATTGAACATGAGTTACATGAACAAACGCTCGAATAGTGATGACCGCGGTGAAGTCTCTAAAAAAAAACGAAAATTGAATGATGATGAAGACTCAGAAAGAAGTGATGAAGTTCAGCTTGACACTGTGGATAAACAAGAATTGCGAAAACAGAGAAATCGTAGATATTATCGTTCTCACATGAATGCACAGAAACGACATCGTCCTAATACTGTGGAAAGAGCAGAACGAAAGCAGCAATTGAATAAATCATATTATCTTTCTCATGCACATACAAGTAAGAGATCACGTCCAAATACGGCAGACAAAAAAGAACAAAAACATCAATCAATGAGGGAAAGAAAGAAGAAATATAGGGCATGGAAAAAAGAAATATTGAGAGAGAAAGGTCGACAATCCTACAAAACTCATTTCAAAAAAGTAAAATCAAGAATTGAAGATTATGACATCCGAAATAATGAAAATAAAAGGAGACGACAGAAAAAATATTTACGAGAAAAAAGAAATCGGAGACAAGACCTCCAAGTAATTAAATATATTGGTGACAATCACAGCGAGGGAATTGAAGAGTTAAACATCGGTGATATGGATGATGAGTGTTGGCATTGTGGGGCACTTTCTTTCAAATTAGAACATGGAAGAGTGAAGCATAATTGTTGTCATGGAGGAAAAGTAAAATTGAAAAATATGCGAAAATATCCCAATTCATTGGAAAAATTATATAGAGAAAACACCGATGACTCTATACACTTCAAGAAAAATATACGGTATTACAACAATGCCTTTGCGATGGCCACCTTCTGTCCGAAGGAAGAAATGAATTTGAATTTCGGTTCTCTCAAAATTAAAGGAGAGGCCAATGCAATTACTACGAGGAGCTTGATTCCTAAGAATGGTGAGGAACAATGATTTATTGATTACCAAATTATAACAGAGCCATGATTTTGTATGATTTTTTACTCATCAGGTACCTGCCCCCGGAATGCTCAAATTTATATTTGTAGTATGGATGAAGCATTGACTCTACGAGAATCTGAAAATTGTAGAGCAGAAAATTTGAGAGTGATTCAAAAAATATTCGATCAAAATCCGTACGTAAAGAAATATCGCACTCTATTCAGTAAATACAAAGACACAAATGCATCAACTTATAGAATAAAATTTTTGAAATCAGTCAGCGGCCCTAACGCTCGCCGTTATAATCTACCTTCTAAATTTTCCGAAAAATCCGAAATAGCTGCCATAATAGTCACCGGAAAAGATGGAAAAATTCCGGATAACGTTGAATTTGAAGTTTTCCCCAAAGATGAATTGATGTGTAAAAGGATTCCGAAACTGTCACATCATATTGAGCCTATGATGTTTCCACTTTTATTTCCATATGGTGATCCAGGTTATTCTNGTAAAATCAAGAATTGAAGATTATGACATCCGAAATAATGAAAATAAAAGGAGACGACAGAAAAAATATTTACGAGAAAAAAGAAATCGGAGACAAGACCTCCAAGTAATTAAATATATTGGTGACAATCACAGCGAGGGAATTGAAGAGTTAAACATCGGTGATATGGATGATGAGTGTTGGCATTGTGGGGCACTTTCTTTCAAATTAGAACATGGAAGAGTGAAGCATAATTGTTGTCATGGAGGAAAAGTAAAATTGAAAAATATGCGAAAATATCCCAATTCATTGGAAAAATTATATAGAGAAAACACCGATGACTCTATACACTTCAAGAAAAATATACGGTATTACAACAATGCCTTTGCGATGGCCACCTTCTGTCCGAAGGAAGAAATGAATTTGAATTTCGGTTCTCTCAAAATTAAAGGAGAGGCCAATGCAATTACTACGAGGAGCTTGATTCCTAAGAATGGTGAGGAACAATGATTTATTGATTACCAAATTATAACAGAGCCATGATTTTGTATGATTTTTTACTCATCAGGTACCTGCCCCCGGAATGCTCAAATTTATATTTGTAGTATGGGTGAAGCATTGACTCTACGAGAATCTGAAAATTGTAGAGCAGAAAATTTGAGAGTGATTCAAAAAATATTCGATCAAAATCCGTACGTAAAGAAATATCGCACTCTATTCAGTAAATACAAAGACATAAATGCATCAACTTATAGAATAAAATTTTTGAAATCAGTCAGCGGCCCTAACGCTCGCCGTTATAATCTACCTTCTAAATTTTCCGAAAAATCCGAAATAGCTGCCATAATAGTCACCGGAAAAGATGGAAAAATTCCGGATAACGTTGAATTTGAAGTTTTCCCCAAAGATGAATTGATGTGTAAAAGGATTCCGAAACTGTCACATCATATTGAGCCTATAATGTTTCCACTTTTATTTCCATATGGTGATCCAGGTTATTCTCTCCATGTTGAAAATAAAGTAAAGTCCACTAAACGTCGAATAACAGCCGTTCAATATTATGGATGGAGGCTGAGAGTGTTAAAAAATGGTTTCAATCCTTTTTTAATATCTGGAAGACTGACGCAACAGTACATTTTACATGGATATATAACCAACGAATGGAATTGTTTGCAATACTTTAGAGCTAATCAACATATATTTCGACGTGAGACACTACAAGGATTGATTGATCGTGTCGAGAATACCCAAGCAAATACTTCTGATCCTGTTCGACTCGGTAACGCTGTTGTTCTCCCTTCGTCTTTCGAAGATGGCCCTAGAGCTATGCAGCAACATCACCAGGATGCAATGGCTATAACCCGTGATATAGGGAGAGCAGATTTATTTATCACATTCACAACAAATCCGAATTGGCCAGAGATAAAAAAGTATTTGAAATATTTGAATGATGAAATGGGAATTGCATGATCAGCCTGCGACATTCCTCATATCATTTGTCGATCATTCTCCGTGCGATTAGATTCGTTCATCAAAGAAATAGCATCAGGTGTTGTATTTGGTAAAGTGTTGGGGTACACATTCAACATTGAATTCCAGAAGAGAGGACTTCCACATGAGCACTGCATATTTATATTATATCAACGCGATAAAATGTTGACGCCAGAGACCATCGATAAATTTGTCAAGACCGAAATTCCTAATAAAAGNGAGATAAAAAAGTATTTGAAATATTTGAATGATGAAATGGGAATTGCATGATCAGCCTGCGACATTCCTCATATCATTTGTCGATCATTCTCCGTGCGATTAGATTCGTTCATCAAAGAAATAGCATCAGGTGTTGTATTTGGTAAAGTCTTGGGGTACACATTCAACATTGAATTCCAGAAGAGAGGACTTCCACATGCGCACTGCATATTTATATTATGTCAGCGCGATAAAATGTTGACGCCAGAGACCATCGATAAATTCATCAAGGCCGAAATTCCTAATAAAAACAAAAATAGAAGCCTATATATTTTGGTAAAAAGACACATGCTCCATGGGCCTCATACAACAAAATCACCCTGTTGGAATCCAAAAATGAAAACATGTTCCAAAAAATTTCCAAAGGATTTTAATGATGAAATAATTATTACAGAAGATGGATTCCCATTATATCGACGTCGGGATAATCGAAGAAAAGGTTATGTTCATAATCAGACGGTGAACAAAAAAATTATACTTGTGGATAACTCAATGGTAGTGCCCTACAACCTATACTTATTAGCTAAATACCAAGCTCACATCAACGTTGAATATTGCGGATATTCCATGGATATCACCTATATATTGAAATATATTAATAAAGGATATGATAAAATCCATATCGAATTCACAAAAGGTGGAGAACGAATGAAAACAATCCGCAACGAAATTGATGATTACATTGACACTCGGTTTGTTAGTTCAATGGAAGCGACGTGGCGATTGTTAGAACTACCCATGCATGGGACATGCCATAGTATCTATCGACTCGCAGTACATCTACCCGGAAAACAAAATGTCATATTCAGGGAGGGAAAGGAGAAAAATGCTCTCGAATCGACTATGGCCACCACGAAATTGATAGCTTTTTTCAATTTGAACAACACCGATGAAACAGCGAGAATATATAAATACTTGGAGATACCCCATCATTATACGTGGGATCAAAAGGAGAAACTATGGAAAGAACGTAAGAGAGGGGAAGAAAGATTAATATCAAGGATGTATGCAGTGTCACCTAAAGACCCAGNGAATCATTGAAACGAGTAAATGGCATTGAATATTCAACGTTCAGAGAAGCAGCCAATAAACACGGATTCACGCAGAGTGATAAATATCTAGAAGAAATTTTGGATGAAGGAGCTTCTACAATGATGCCCAGGAGTTTCAGAGCTTTTTTATCCTATCTAATCCTCACATGTGACAATCTAGATGTGAAAAATCTATGGGAAATTCATAAACATAGTCTATGTGATGGATGTTCTGAAGGGAAAGCTCTGTATGAAATTGAGCAACGATTGCTCAGTGAAGACAAAACATTACTGCAATTCGGATTCGAAGAAAGTGAAATAATTAACGAAGATAGCATTTCCAATGACGATTTACCAGTAGATGAGCATAGAATTATAGCGGACGCCATGATTAAGCAATTGAATAAGGACCAGTTGCGAATTTTCAGAAAAATTACAGAATCGTTCGATAATCAAGAGGTTATTACGAACCCACAGAATATTTTCTTCATTGATGGACCAGGCGGAACCGGAAAAACCTTTCTCTACCAATGTATTTATCATCATCAAATAAGTTTAGCTAAAAAAGTTACATCGATCGCCTGGACCGGAATTGCAGCAATCATTCTACCCAATGGTCGAACTGCACACCGTTTTTTTAAGCTGCCAATAATTCTCCCAGAAAATGATCAAAAATTATCCCCTATAAATCTTACTAAAAATCAAACAAAAATTTTAATGGAAACAGATGTCATAATTTGGGACGAGGCATCAATGATTCCTGGGATAGCTCTAAAACTTATAGATTTGACCTTGAGAGATATTCTAAAAATAAATTTACCGTTTGGCGGAAAGTATATTCTATTTGGTGGTGACTTTCGGCAAGTTTTACCAGTTGTTAAAGTAGCAGGTCGTCGTTAAATAGTTGCAGCGACAATGGTAAATGGGCCGATTTGGACAATGATGAAAAAATTCGAACTAACGAGAAATATGCGGGCAAATAAAAAAGAATTTGCCAAGTGGTTACTAGATATTGGAAATGGGAAAACATCGGAAGTGATCGTCCCTGACGGCATGTATTCGGAGAATTTAATGAGGGATACTTTCCATGAAAATTTCAGTGAAGGAAATATTTCAAAATCAGTAATACTGGCACCTCTGAACAAACAAGTCAATATGCTGAATGAACAAATTCTAAAATCATTGCCAGGCTAATTAGAAGAGAGTATCAGTTACGATCGGGTAACTGCCTCTGCTATTGATGGAACCGATGACAACGATCTGATGTTGAGATTCCAACCAGAATATTTGAACACAATCAATGTCAATGGATTACCACCTCATAAATTGAAATTGAAAATTGGTGCTGCTGTGATGCTCATTCGCAACTTGTGCATTGCTGATGGGTTATGTAACGGAACACGGCTAATTGTCACTTCAATCACGTGGAATATACTTCACTCTTCCATCCTCACTGGAGCGAAAAAAGGGCAGAGTGTATGCATTCCAAAAATAACTTTAAACACGAAAGATAGCAAGGAGTTGCCATTTATTCTCCACAGAACTCAATTCCCTGTTCGGTTAGCGTTTGCAATGACCATTAATAAATCTCAAGGTCAAACATTTTCGACAGTGGGGATTTATAATGACCAAAATGCTCCAATATTTGGTCATGGTCAACTATATGTAGCACTGTCCAGATGCACATGTAAGGAGAAATTGAAAATAAAGATCGTAGGCGCAGAAACCGATGAAGAAGAAAGATCAATCAACAACATTGTTTTTAGAGAAATCATTGATGCATGTAAAGGATAAAATTCCAAATTGATCAAAGAAGCGGAATAAATAGTGGAGTAAATTTTCTAATGACACCTAACGTGAGTATCAATATCTCTCTCATATAGATAGAAACATTTGAATGAGGGAATATAATATCGAACTAAATACTGATTTCATGCAGTTCTTTCTAACGATATTCCGCGAAAAGATTGGGGAATCGACCAGGAAATACGTTAGAAGAAGTTAGATTCCGAAAGAATGACAATGCTCGGTGGGAACATTCGAATTCACAAGAAGTGGGGATTCGGAACAAACGACGAAATAGTTGATGCATAATCATTCATTAACCACTTCAGCGTGGATCAATCTGACGTTTCAATACTCAAGCTCGCTAGAATCAGTTCGGTAATAATGGAAGATTCAAATAATCAAGAATATGGAAGTGAGTTAGTTATAGCGGCTACAAAAAATAACTCCCTGATGCTTGGAGGAGTCCAACTATCAGCCAGCAGAGAGTTAATAATACAATTAATTGACATATGGAAAAATAAAATAGTGCTCCATGACGGACTCGACGACCAAATCCAGAGACAAGTTGAGCAGTGGGAACTCTCTCAAAATTTCTATGACGAAGGATACATGCAAGGAATCGTAGATAATGTTGTGCAGGAAGTGGCAAACATCGAAATCCGGAAGCAAAGCAGGACCCACTTGTGAGGGAAATTGATGAAAAAAAGGTAGTGAATAACGAACCACTAAAAATATATAGCCATTTATTTACTCTCCAAGGTTTTGCCGAGTGATGATTCAAAAAATTTTGAATGGAATGGATTATGGAGAAGGAAACAACGACCAAAGCCCTCCGAGAAGGATGAGGAGATCTCGCATGAGAAACAAAAAAGGAAAAATCCTCAGTCCCGGAGTCATGGGGTGAAAAAAAGAAAAAATCATTGAGGGAGAGAACATTAAGGAAATTATGGTAGCATGATAAAGAAAAGATATATGGACCGATCGAATTAAGTTATTTTCCATTAATGGAAAAACAATATTCAGTCGACCCATATTTCTATTCTCAGCTATCATGTCACCACAATATACTTAATCGAAAAAAAATTATCTGTGAGTAAACCTAAAAAAAAAAACAAATTCACAAAGAAATCAGATGGCAAACGGTAAGATTTATTTATTTATTCTCATCAAGATTTCCAGGTATTTATACTCATCAATATCTCCAAATATTACGGTCATACGTTCAATGGAATTTATCTCGTTGGATTTTGACTTCTTTCCAGGTTATGGGGAGGCTAAGTAATCGCCATAGAGTGAGAGAGACATAAATGTTATGCCACGGCATAATTTTTATATTTCTTTTTCTCCATGGTGACAATCATCTTCATTTATATTTCAATTTGAAATATAAATAATTGATATTGTCATAGAATGGTTGAGCCACACAGAGAAAGGCGTTGGCTGGAGCCTTTTCTCCATGAATTTTTATTCAATTTTCCGTTTAGTTTGGGGGAAACTAGGCGAAGAGAGACGGAGAGGAGAAATTCTCCTTCTTGAGAAAAAATAAAAAAAATACCAGTAGCACCCAAACAGTGCGACCCAAACAGTCGCACCGAAGCAGTCACGGGGGGTTGGCGAGCGAAGCGAGCAGGGGGCGAAGCCCCCTAGTTAGCAATAATATTACGCCATCTGGATCAGTTAACAGAGCAGTATCCCCGAACTCAAGAGTATGGCATTTACTTACGATGCCAATGGAGACCTTTGGCACCGATCATTTTCACTAGGAAATACGTACGGACTAATAACTTGGCGGAGTCCTTCAACCGGTATATTGTGATTCGATTTGGTGGCGCTCACGTCAACATTTGGGCATTTTTCGGAATTTATCAACTACTTCATTTCCTGTCATCGCCTAACTGAAGTTAATTTATGATGTAATATTCTGGGATTCAGTCCAAGGGGTGGAACGGTGCGTCCATTTAATGGCATATAGGCGAAACGATATGAGTCAACTGGCATTGAAATGGCCATTGAGTCATTTTTGATATATATCACCCTGTAATTAACTTCCCGATTCATCGGGTAGTTATTGTAATCACCTCGAAAATAAGAAATCGAGTTCCCATCATATCTCCACGTTTCAAGGTCTCCACAACACTCCCCGATCATTTTCAAGATGAAGTATGTATGTCTGTGGGTGTGTGAAGGTGTCTCTCCCAGCCAAAAATTTTGTCAAACGATATCTCACGAACGGATGATGCGATCGAGGTCTTCAATAGCGCAATCGAAGCGTCTCCATTCAACTTAGAGCTGAATAGATTTTTGGAAAGAATCGGTCCAGTCGTTCTCCAGTTTTTCCAGGAAAACATGATTTTTTTTTTTCAATAAAGACAGAAAAATCGGGAAGTTGTTATTGCGACCCCCTCAACGGGTCACACCCACTGAAATCCACCACTACTAACGCACGGAACTATGGGAGCGAGCTTGCGAGCGACCAACAATATTGTGTATACCTGCTGCACCCCTAGTTCAGTATTTATTTCGTTTCAATCTGGCTGGGAGGGAATTCGACATCCCGATATATTCTTCATTTTGTCACGTCACTACTGAATCAGCTTGAAATTTCTCACTCTCATGTATAACTTTTCTTAAAAAAAACTTTTCCATAATTTTTTCTCTCTCGTCTATTTGTCTTGGAGTAATTTATAATTGCCAGTCCACAAATTCAAATTCAATTTCAATTATATCTCTCGTCTCATACCATGCGTTCCATCGAATTCTCATCAATAATTTTCTTCATGGAAATCATATTGGCTTGATTGCTCTTGGAAAGTCACGGATTGGAGTAGTTGAATGACTTCTGCTGCTTCTCTTACAGAGAAAATGCGTGCTGAAATAAATCATACGGCCCTGAGTTTGCAGAGAGTACTTGATGGACATCAGCCTCGTAATGTGAGGACCAGAGCACAAATGAATGAAGACAACAGAATCAGAAATCTACAAGCGCTATTAGATCTTCCAGGGCGGTGAGATTGGTGAAAATTAGCTATCAAAGTAAACATTGATGATTTTTTGCCTGAATTCTAGATTGGATTTAGATGAATTCTTGAACTTGGCCACCGAACCTGCACGACGAAGAGAGTTAGACAATGCATTTTTGGCTGATGAATATGGCCATATTGATCCAGAAGATGTTCTGGCAGCACCAGAAAACTTGGTTCTTCTCAATGGTATATCCCTAAACGAAGAATATGAAAAAACCTCAATAATTAACTTATTTACCCAACCATAATACTTCAATCTCACCGCCATTGAACAGAACCAAATGAAATTCCCAACCCAAATGAAGAGCCACAATTTTATGGACCTGTTTTGCCGGATGAAAATGTACGTGAACGAGCGCCTGCTGTAAGAGGTGTGAGGAATAATCGAGGTAGAGGTGCAAGAGGTCGCAGACAACAGCCCCATGGTAGACAACTGGAACGAGTGGGGTACTTCGAATTATAAATAAGATCAAATGTATATCAGGTAGACTTGGCTGTGTGGCGCACTTGGTAGTAGCATGAGATTCACAATCTCAAGCTCCCCGGTTCAAGCCCCAGCCGGTCCGAATTCCACACCAATTTTTCATCACCATTTTCCACACAATATTCATCAAAAAATTCTATACAATTTCCAACTCGGGCGATGGCCACGTTGGCAAGTTAACCCTTGCAACGAAAAAACCGGTGGAATTTGAAATTTGTATCAGATATTCATCATAAATATTCTATTTTCTAGAGAGCCAGCTCAAAATGCACTTGCACGCAGAGGGCGTGGAAGACCCAGAGGACGCAGTGCTCTTGATCCGAATTACATCATAGATCTCATCGACCTGGCCCTCGAGCAGCGCGTCCCTGAAGCTCAATTGGATACTCGTCCAGACCAGCCTAGAGTCCTTAGAAGACGTGGACTCCGCGCAAGACACCCACCCGCCCCACAGCCAAATCAGAACGATCATGAGCCAGCCCCTGCAAGAGATCCCCCCCGAAGACCTGGAAGAGCCAGAAGACAAGCTGTTGTCAATCCCCCCATCAATATCAGAAACCCTGCACCAGAACCCAACGTCCCGAGGAATGAACACAATCTTCGCGCTCCAGGCCATCAACGTGAGGGCCTAGAAAAACTCAGAGGACAGCCTGTTGTCAATCTCCCCATCAATATCCCAAATGCTGCACCAGAGCCAGATGTCCAAAGGAATGATTTGCGTAATATGCCCGGAAACTTCGCAGCTCCCACACTACAACGCGAAGAAGTTCCAGTAATTCTGCCGATGAATCCGAATCTGAATGAGCCAGCTGAGGTAGACCAGGAGAATGCAGGGCGCTTGGCGCAAGATAATCTAGCAGGTTTAGCAGCGAGGCGCATCGCTGAAGCACGTCGAATACAACGCCTCAGGATGCCCCTTGCTGAAATCCCAAACCCTGAGCCAGTTCACAATGAGCGAACGATATGCATTCTATGTATTGATAGGGAGGTAACCGTGGCATTTGCCCCATGTGGCCATGTTCTGATTTGTAAACATTGTTCTATACAACATCACCGTCGGTTACGGCAATGCAGTATGTGCGTGAGATTGCGAGGCTTTTTCTTGCAACTGACATACGGGAGGAACGGAACTCTGTGCTGCGCGTGCAACTCCTTGCAGGCAAACATGGCGTTTGTGCCATGTGAGCATGTCTCGACGTGCCACCTTTGCACTACACTATGATGCTCGTGATTATGGATGCCCAATGTGTGTCCGTCCACGAAAGCGCTTCATACGAATTTTCCCGAGGGGATTCCCAGTATGCGTTGTGCGATGCATGAACTAATCGTAAGCTATACAGAGTTTGTCCTTCAAGAGTTACATTTTTAACCGATAATGTCACTATCGTTATCGTTACTGTTACTGTTACACTATTGTTATCATGATCAGTTGAAGGCCAACGCTCCATCGGTGAATTTCATTTTTGTAGTGTAGAATGTCACTCGTTACGTTCCATCACCACACTATTGATCATCTTTGTTCAAAATGCGCATAGAATAAAATGAATCGTTATGAAATGTTATCGTTAGGATTTTTATATGAGAAAAAGATATAAGGAGAGATGAGTGCGAAATGATTGTATTCACATTTTGAATGACATTTAATAAAACAGACTGAACCGTTGATTGAAATCTTGTATGAATGCTGATTATTTCCCCATTTTTCCCCCTCTCTTAGTCGATTTCCTAGACTTTAGCTGGTTTCGAATAATCAGTTCTGCCCCTGCTTTCATTTTTCTTCCACTTTTTGTCATTCCCAATCGAATGATTCCCATTCCTTTAGAATCCATGTTCCTCGTGTCTAGAAAATCATTTTTTTACATGACCTTATGGTGGGGGAGAAACTTCTCTCATGGTTCTACTTATTATGAAAACTAATTTCGAATTGGGCTTTAAAAATGAACGAAAATAGGGGAGTTCATTCATAATGTCATGGAACTATTTCTCTGCCTTTTCCTGCCCTCGACATTCCTCTTTCAAAGATTCCAAAGATCCCGAAGACCCTCGACTGTCTTGCCAATGGGCCCAGGAGATTACCGCCTTGACTGAGTCCCAATCAAGAGGTCCTCGAAATATTAATTATTAGATAAGTCGATCAGTAAAAGAAAATTGCGGTGGAAACGATAAAAACCTAGTTAGTTAGTTAGTTTCGCATGCGGATAGATGGATTAGCCATCCTATAGCCACCGAACTCTTAAAGAGTTATTGTAGCTCCGCTTTAGTTTACTTCGGATCAAATTTCGAGCCCAGCCTTGACGGCCAGTCGTAGAAGATCCAAAGCACTCCTATCCTTGATTTGATCACACGTGGGGAAAGCAATCCCCCAGCAGCGTAATCTTGTCACGGCTAGCGCTGGGCAGTAACACACTATGTGTAGACTGTCCTCTTTTTCTTCATTACAGAATCTGCACAGGGCATCTTCCCCGATGCCCATGATTGTGCAATGAGCTTTGAACCTGCCATGTCCTGAGAGGAGCCTGATCACAGTGCTTAAGCTCTTCCTGTCCATGTCAAGTAGCTGTCGAGCTTTCTTGCTATTCAGACCGGGCATCATTGCCCTGGCTTTCCTGCAGCTCTTTGTGTTCTTCCAACGGTTGTTGTGTTCCCGTCGAATCTTATCCTTGATGATTTTAGTTCCCGTGGCTAGGGGGACTCCTATCGGTTCCGCTTCGGTATCGCTTAGCGATCCTTGCTTCGCCAGTTCGTCCGCCTTCTCATTGCCAGGGATACCTTCATGTCCTGGAACCCAAGCCAGGGTTACCCTGTTTTGTTTTCCCAGTTTTTCTAGCTCTCCCATCGTCTCCCAGACTAACCTAGAGTCGGTGGTAGATTTCGCGAGTGCTTTAATGGCGGCTTGACTGTCTGACCAAATATATATATATTTGTTCTGTGTCGGCCGATTTACCAGAAATTCTGTGCACTTCTTGATTGCCAGAACCTCTGCTTGAAACACTGTGGCGTAGATCCCAAGGGACCAACTGCTTTCATAGTGCTCTGCCGGCCCATATAGCCCCGCTCCAAAGCGGTCTTTGTACCCTGAGCCGTCCGTATACCAGTGCATGACGTTGCTACCTGGTGTTCTGTTCACAGTTTTCCAGTTTTCTCTCTCAGGGATGTAGGTCCGAAAGGCCTTCCTGATTTGATACTTCTTGGTAATCCTGTCCTGTTCTCTATTCAAGGTGGAGTTTCTCAAGATGCCGAGCCTGGCGTGAGCCGCCCTAGCTGGGATCCACTCCCCTTGACACTTGAGCCTGTAAGCCGCTGACTCTGCCTTACCCACCACTAGGAGGTCTAGTGGTGGTAGGTCGAGAGCGACTTCCAGTGCGTCCGTAGGCGTGGTTTTCACGGCCCCCGTCGCCGCCCTTNTGGAGTTTCTCAAGATGCCGAGCCTGGCGTGAGCCGCCCTAGCTGGGATCTACTCCCCTTGACACTTGAGCCTGTCAGCCGCTGACTCTGCCTTACCCACCACTAGGAGGTCTAGTGGTGGTAGGTCGAGAGCGACTTCCAGTGCGTCCGTAGGCGTGGTTTTCATGGCCCCCGTCGCCGCTCTCAGGAAGTTACCCTGTAGGGCCTTGAGCTGGTTCCTTACCGTCGTCTTTTCCGCCCTGGGCCACCAGATCACTGCTGCGTACATAAGTCGCGGCAACAAGACCATCTCATAGAGCCATATGCTGATTTTGGGATTAAAGCCCCAATTTCTTCCCATGGCCCTCCTACATGCCCACAGAGAGGCATAGGTCTTGCTCATCTGTGTCTTGATGTGTTCCTTCCAGTGGAGCTTTCGATCGAGTTGAACCCCTAGATACCTCACCGAGGTGGCGTATGCTATTTCTGCTCCACCCAGCCTGAGTGGTTTAGGGGTCACCACCTTGTATTTCCTGGTAAATATCATGGCAGACGTCTTTTCAGGGTTAACTGATAGTTTCGTTTCACCACACCAATTTTCCAGCGTTTTCAGAGAATAGTTCAACCTATCTCTGAGTGCGTTGAGGAATTTCCCTCTGACTATAATGGCCACATCGTCCGCGTAGCCATATGTGAGAAGGCCTTGTTCTCTCAGCTTTTCTAGAACTTCGTCTACCACTAGGCACCACAAGAGTGGGGACAAAACCCCTCCTTGCGGGCATCCTCCTATGGGGCGGCCTTCTACTGTTGCTTCATTGTGAGCCGCGGTCAGAGACCTGCTCGCTAACATGCTTTGTGTCCAGTCAATGATGGTCTGTGGGTAGCCCCTCTTTGACATGGCTTTCATGATAACATCGTATCTGGTGCGATCGAAGGCTCCTTCGATGTCGAGAAAAATCCCCATTGCATAGCCCTGCTCTCCTATTTCCTCCTCCACTTTTGCCACGAGGTGGTGCAAGGTGGTCTCAGTGGACCTCCCTTCCCTATAGGCATACTGCGACGAGGACAGGGGGCGGTCTATTAGCAATGAGCTTTTTATGTATCTGTCCATCAGTCTTTCCAGTGTCTTGAGGACAAAGGAGGTCAAACTGATGGGTCGAAAATCTCTTGGCTTGACATGGCCGTTTTTCCCGGGCTTAGGTAGGAAAACGATTCTCGCTTCTCCCCAGACCTGTGGTACGGTCCTCAGGGCCACGCTGGCTCTGAGTATCCTTGTGAGTGGTCCCAGGATGATGTCCATCCCCTTTTGCAAGAGCATTGGGTAGATGCCATCTGGTCCTGGTGCCTTTTGGGGTTCGAAGGAATTAATTGCCCATTCGACCCCCTGAGGATACACGATTTTGGCTGCTAGAACCCAGTCTCGTGGTTTGTATTGGCTTCCTGTTTCCACAGGAGCTAGTGGTGTGCTTTCCTGCCTGGTGAAGCCAGGGAAGTGTTCTTCCAGCAATAGTTCCAGTGTCTCCTCCGAGGACCAGGTGTAGTTGCCGTCGGGCTTCATTAAGCAGCCCAGGTTGGCACTTCCCTGTCCTCCCAAGACTTTTACCAGTCTGGAGGCCTCGGACAGGCCACCGATTCCACTGCTGAACTTCTTCCATCCTTCGTCCCTAGCTTTGACTAGGGCCTTGTTGTACTTTCTCTGGAGGCTCTTACGTTCCTCCAGTGCTCGTTTCTTCCGTGTATTTCCCCGGGAATTCTTGACCTTGTTCCACGCTTTCCTCAGCTGGTCCCTTAGGTCTGCTACTGTATTGTTCCACCAGCTAACCCTCTTGGTTCCTTTCTGGATGCGTAGGTCGCAATTGCTGTCAAAAGAGCGTCTTACCGCCTCTCCGAATTGTTCGGCTGCGTATTCCAGTCTTTTTTTATCATCGAATCTGCAGGGCACGTCCTGGATTCTCAGTGAGAGCTCCTCTCTGTAACCCTTCCAGTTCGTGTTCTTTGGATTTCTCCTTTGAATAGGATCCGCCTTGCTTTCCAAGCTTAGGCGTATCTGGCTGTGGTCTGAGCCCGAGGGCTCTTTAGAGACCCTCCAGTTCCCTATACTGTCTACCATGTCTGCTGTGCAAATGGTTATATCCAACACTTCTTGTCTTCTACAATCCATGAAGGTTGGTTCGTTTCCCCTGTTTAGAAGTATGAGGTCTTTACCCATGATGAAGTCATGTAGAGCTTCCCCCCTTTCATTGGTGTTGGAGCTTCCCCATCCTATATGATGAGAGTTAGCATCACACCCAAGTAGGAGTTTAAGCCCATCTTCCCTCACTTTCGTTATCAGATCCTCTACTTCTTGTGTCGGGGGAGGTTGTGCGGAGTCATACGGTAAGTATGCTGATCCTATGATGCATTCCGAGATTTGATTACCTCCTGTCCAGGCATTGATTCTGGCTACTGCTAAATCGCCTTTGAGCTGTGGTAGGAAAGTGGCTTCTATCCCTTTGATGAGAAGGCATGCCCGTATCCTGTTTTCCTTGGCGTTTGCGTGGAGTAACTTTCCACATCCTCCCAGGCCTTTTATAGTCCCGTCCACTAACCAAGGTTCTTGGATGAGAGCTATGGCTGTTTGCATCGTAGCAAGCGTCCTGCCTAGAATGGCTGAGGCGCTTTTGCTGTGATGCAAATTAATCTGAACTATCTCAGTCGCCCTATGAGCCATCTATTTGGCTCAATCGGCTCCCTCGCTTGTCCCCCTCCCCTCTTTGTGGTGCTTCTCGAGCAACCTTACGGTCGCTCTTTGAGTCCCACAGTGAGGCCTGAACTTGCAGGTTTTCAGTGCCTGCAGCGTTTTGTCGCCAATCAGGGCTGAAAAGTGGGCGCTCGTAGCTCCCTTCTTCTCGCTGCCCTTCGTGACGACCCAGTCTCCGGGGTCCATCCCTGCGTTCTGCCTCCCCATCAGTTTGATGGCTATCTGGGCAGACACCTCCTCGTCCTCCACGTGTACTACCACCCGGTGGCGCTTTGGTAGCTCCTCGGGTGAAACCACACGTAGAGTCTTGCCCCCTACTTTGTTATCAGGGAATAGGCTTTTAAGCCACGTCCCTGATTCTTCGTCGGTACAGCCTACTATTGCGGCACCTTCTCTTTCCCACACCCCTTCGAAAATCGGTGCCCTAGTCCCTTCTGGTAAGGAGAGGATCTGGGACCTCAGAAGTCCCTTCAGGCCCTTGATTTCCTCTTGGGTTAACTTTTCTTCTGGGTAGTGCTCTGTGATGAGCGCCCACCTGAACATGTGAGTGGTGGCCTGTGAGTACGAAGCTCTGTTGGTTTTGTGCTTCTTCTCTGGCCGCTCCATGTTTGGACTAGGGGTGTTATTGTCGGGGGCAGTCCGTTTTCCGGGCTTCCTGGTCCCCTCACCCCTTTCGTCATTTCTTTGAGACGGAGTTTTTTGGGCTTGAGCAGCCCTTTGTGCCTCCATCTCTTTGTGGTAGCGTCGCCTTGCGGCTCCGCTGTATTTGGTCCTGTTCTTCGAGAGTCCAGTGGCCGTTTTGTCTTGCAACTGGGGCTTGTCAGCCCCTGATGCACTTTGAGTTTTGGTTTCGTCTTTATTCATACGATTCCCACGAGTACCACGGTGAAGCGATATCACCCGGGCAGAGCCGTGATTGCCCAGGGCTTGGCTATATACACTCGGAGGTCGCCTGGTATCCGAGGGCACCGTTAGCGACGCAGCACCCCTTGCGCCATGCAGCCTTGGCACGGTCAGGGAGACAACGCGACCACAAAATATGACTGTAGTCCCGATGCCTCCCCCGCATAACACCCTAGCTTGGGGAGCTGGTCCGCGACGTGGCCTTAGGCTCTCCGTCCGATTTCTCGGTTGGAGGACCCTATAACCATCGGAAACCACTCTTTTGGCCCTCCCTTTGTGGGGCCCCAAGTGTCTCCACTCGGTTCCCCCTTCAGGTCTGGTTAATCCGTGTGGCCGCCTCCTATCCGCCACCTGGAGACGCGCTCGGTTGGTTGCTCACCATGTTCTCTGCACTCCAATCAAGGAGTTTAGAGAACCCGAGATAAAAACCTAAATCTGTCTCGTTTCCTCCGCACTTTCAGCCGATGCTTAAGTCCAACTCTCCTCTCATCCCGCTCCCGGTGGAAAAAGGCTCACTGTAGTCACCGAAAACTATATAGCGGTAACCACAAAATCTGAAGACTTGCGATACGTTACATATAAAAAATGAAAGAGGAAAGTTTTTCTCCTCTCACTCTCTTCTTTACATGATTTGATGTTAGATATTCCGAAAAATTCCACAATTTGCAATATTTGGCATTGTTTCTGTATAAAATTGAGTTACACATGTATAAAACTGATCTACACAAGTGTAGAATTGACTTACACACGTGTAAAATCCATATACACGTGTAAAATTGATTTACACACGTGTAAAATTGACTTACACACGTGTCAAATTGACTTACACCTGGGATTTTTCTTCTCGCATTGATGATTATGTGCAAATTGAAGCTGTGCTGAGCATTTTGTGTTATTTCCAAGTGTGTAACTCATGGATGTGCTGATGGCATTAGGATTAGTGTAGATAAACATGTGAAAAAATGTCATGTGTAGTTCTGCTCTGTGTAAATCAGTGTGTGTAGCAAGAATCATGTTGGCGTAGGACAAACCATGTGTACGTGTAGAATTAAAGTGTGTAGGATCGCATGTGTAGGAGAGGGATGTGTAGATCTGCAAACGTGCAGGTGTGCAAAACAGCCGTGTCGCTAGACCTGAAAAATGTGGTTTTTCGGGTCCCGCCGCACGAAAAAAATTTAACACTGAGTCATTGAACCCTTTGCTTTTTTCCAGCAAGAATGCCAGACAATAAAATTGCATTCAGTGTAGATGCAACAATATAACGGAGAGCTGAGCGATAGATCGATCATCTTATAATAGTCCGAAAAATGATTTGTCGAAGGTTTTCATGGCATTTGACCATAAAAAAATTTACTCTTGCGAAAAATTGCTTATGTTCCCCATGAAGAAAATTGATAGCTAATTTTTTCTTTGAGTTCTTGGATCGATTTGTTTTTAGCTTTCCGATCCGAAGGGAGGAAGGTATTGTATTGACCCCGAAAATCAAATGTGGAAATTTCATGTTTTCTTCACATTCCATGACCTCTAGAAACTCTTGCGACCCTTTTCAGAGACCGGTCTATATGTGCGGATGTGTGTGTGTGTGTTTTTTCCGTCTTTTGGAGAATGCATTTACGCACGACCACCTGAGGGAGGGAATAGGAGCTTCCCCCCGTCAGGTGAGTGTGGGGCTCGGACAGTGACTGTCAATGCCCACTAAACTCCCATCAGACAAATTCACTAACCTTTGAATCCCTCGCGGCACCACCGTTAAGTATTACTTCGCGAGGTAGGTCTCAGCTGTATGCTCTTCCGCCTTCACCATCTTATGTACGTCCCCCTAACCTATGTTGAAGCTTTTCGCTAGCGTTCTTCGTTTTTGAGCTCCTTCAGGACTTTTGTCGCGAAGTTGCTTGTTGCGTCCCAGGCTGCCTGCGACGACAGCATTTCTTCCACCAAATTTTCGGGGGAGATAGTCCTCGTGAGTTCTGACTTCCAGATATTCCGAATGTCCCTGAACCGAGGACAACCGAAAAATACATGCTCTGCGTCTTCTGTCACTCCTGAGCAGGTGGGACATTCCGGAGAATCTTCATGCTTGAATCTATGAAGGTATTCTCTGAAGCACCCGTGTCCTGAAAGCATTTGGCACAGATAATAATTTACCTCTCCATGATTTCGACTTACCCACGCGGCTACGTGTGAAATTAGACGATAGGTCCATCTTCCCTTGGTCGCATTCGTCCACTTCTCCTGCCATCGGTTCATGCTGTTTCGCCTCTCCTCAGCCGCCAGTTCTGCGACGCTTATCATTTTCGATGCGAGCGATCGTTTCCGCTTATACAGCGATCCTCGCTCCTCAGCCAAAACCTCGATGGGCAACATTCCTGCGATGATACATACCGCGTCTTGAGAAACCGTCCGATATGCACTTGCAACCCGAAGAGCACCAAGTCGATAGACTGGTGCGATCTTGCGTCGCGCTTCCTGCAGTTGTAGTACATCTCTCCAAATGGGAATTGCATATGTGAGCACCGAAGAAATCACTGAAAACAACAGTGCTCGTCTTCTTTGCTTGGGTCCCCCAATATTAGGCATGAGGCGTGACAAGGTGGATCTCACACCAGATGCCTTGGTCCCCACGTGCTCCGCTTGCTGCTTGAAGTTCAGTCGTGCATCAATCATCACCCCCAGGTATCGAATGAATGGCTGGGAGGTGATTTCACAAGACCCGACTTTCAGCGTGATCATCTCGATCTTCTTCCTGCTGGTGATCAATACGGCTTCTGTTTTCTGTTCTGCTAGGTTCAATCTAACAGAATCCATCCAGCAGCGGATCGTCTGGAACGTTGTGCTGAAAACACGCTTCATGTCCTCCAGGTGCTTCCTAACAATGACCACCACCACGTCATCCGCAAATGCCACCAACTTGGTCCGCCAGGGCGTGTTCAACTTTAGCAGCCCATCATACATGGTGTTCCATAAGAGAGGACCCAGTACTGACCCTTGGGGTATTCCTCCTATCACTTTGTACTTCCTGGGGCTGGACTCTGTGTCGTACTTAAGGACCCTTCCGCTGAAATAGCTGTTGACCATTCTCTGCAGGTATCCTGGTCCTTCCAATTTGTCAAGAGCCTCCATAATGCAGTCCCACCTGGCTGAATTGAAGGCATTCTTGATATCCAGTGTCACTACTAAACAGTACTCTTTGGTGCCATTGAGCCATCGTTCCCCTGCAATCGATTTCCTCGCGGTTTCAACGACAAGGTTGATGGCATCGAGTGTGGATCGGCTGTTCCTGAAACCATACTGATTTCTGGCAAGCACGGGTTCTATTGCAGCTTCTATCCACTGGTGAATCATACGCTCGAGAATCTTACCCGCAGTATCGAGCATGCAGAGAGGACGGTAGGGTGAAGGTTCTTCCGGTGGTTTATTCCCTTTTGGAAGCAATACCAACCTCTGCTGTTTCTAGACGGCAGGAAAGATGCCTTCTCTGAGGCACTCATTGTAAACATCCAGGAACTGCTCTGGTATCGTGTGGATGGCCAGTTTCAACGCGACGTTTGGAATTCCATTCAGCCCTGGAGCTTTCGAGTTTCCCACTCTTTTGCAGGCCTCCATCAACTCTTCTCTGGTGATCTTCGAGACAATTTCTCCTTCCCATTGTTCAGTATTGCGGCGAGATTCCGGTTGACTCGGAAACAGCGTCCCCACAAATCTGTTTAGGAACACCGGGCACGATGGTGATGGCATTGATTGACTTTTGAGTCGTGTCATCACCACCTTGTCGGGCCTCCCCCATGGGTCGTTCTCTACCTCGCTAAGGAGCTCGCTTCAGCATTGTCTCTTGCTGTACTTGATGGCTTTGCTGAGCTTCCGCCGTGCCTTCTTGTAATTCATCTCTAACTCCTGGAAGTTAGGACTTCTCCTACCACGCTGAGATGACTTTCTAGTTGCCTTACACTCCTTCCGCAACACAGCGATGGATGTGTTTTTTTTTCCTTGGTATGTTCGGAGAATGCATTTACACACTACCGCCCGAGGGAGGTGACCCATGGTTCCCTCCGTCAGGCGAGTGTCGGACTCGGACATACTGTCAATACCGACCAAACTCCAGTCAGACCAGTTTTCACTTACCCCATACTCCCCGCGGGACCGCCGCTAGGCATTACTCCACGGGGGGAACATTCTAGTTGTGGCTCTTCCTCTATCAAAACACTGTGCCGTACGTCCTCCTTTCTCACTCAGATGTTGGGGGTGAGAAGGAGGTTCCGGTGGTTTTTTCTCTTATGCAGCATCATTTTAGCGACGCTCTTCCTCCCGTAGCTCCTTCAAGACTTTCGTCGCGAAGTCGCTCGTCGCGTCCCAGGCTGCCTTACATGACAGCATTGCTTCCACCAGGTTCTCAGACAGGATCGCTCCACCAAGTGCAGACTCCCACTCCGAGCGGCTCGTTCTGAAATGTGGAATCCTCATATTTGAATTTATGAAGATACGCCCGAAAACATCCATGGCCTGAAAGCATCTGAGTTAAGTAGTAGTTAACCTCACCATGTTTACGGTTTACCCAAGCACCTACTTGAGGGATCAGGCGATGCGTCCATCTCCCTTTTAGTGAGATGTCACATTGTGCCTGCCATCTCTCCATGCTCTTACATCTCTCTTCGGCCTTTAGTTCGGCTGGCCTCAGTGAGGCCGACCCTTTCTTCTGGTACAGGGATCTTTGTTCCTCCGCTAGTATCCCTATCGGTATCATTCCGGCTATGACACACACAGCATCATCGGAAACCGTGCGAAATGCGACACGTAATACACTCAGTCGATAGACCGGACTCATTCTTCGCCGTGACTCCTGCGATGACAGTGCATCAGCCCAGATGGCAGTGCCATACATAAGGACTGACACGATTACAGTTGTCAGAAGTGCTCTTCTAGTCTGCTTGGGGCCTCCCATGTTGGGCATCAACCTTGAAAGGAGTGATCCCACCGTTGACGCCTTCATAGCCACGTGCTCAGCTTGCTGCTTAAAATTGAGCCTGGTGTCAATCATCACCCCTAAATACCGAATGTACGGCTGGGATGTGATTTCATGGTCACCAACTCGCAGCGTGATTGTCTCTACCTTCTTCCTGCTGGTAATTAATACGGCTTCCGTCTTATGCTCTGCCAGTCGCAAGCCAGCTGATTCCATCCACTGGGGAACTCGGGCAAAGCTCACATCGAAGATGTTGTCAATATCTTCAAGAAATTTGCCTACTATGACCACCGCGACGTCATCTGCGAAAGCGACGAGTTTTGCTGCTCTGGGTAACGGTACCTTAAGAAGTCCGTCGTACATGACATTCCATAGGAGTGGTCCAAGTACTGAGCCCTGAGGAACACCCCCAGTGACTTTATGCTCCATTGCGCCATCTCCCGTGTCATATTTCAGGACTCGGTCCATGAAATAGCTGGCTACCATTCTTCGCAGATATTTTGGTACGCTCATGGTTTTGAGGGACTCCATAATGATATCCCATCTAGCTGAGTTAAAGGCGTTCTTGATGTCGAGCGTTGCTACTAGATAATACTCTTTCGAGCCGCCCTTCCAACTTTCTCCCGCCGTTGCGTCCTTGGCGATTCTCGCCACAAGGCTCACTGCATCAAGCGTGGATCGTCCTTTACGGAAACCGTACTGGTTGTCAGCCATCCTGGCCTCCGCCACTGTCTCTATCCTATCATGGATAATACGCTCTAGGACCTTCCCGGCCGTGTCAAGCATGCAGAGCGGACGGTAAGATGATGGATCCTCTGGTGGCTTTTTCTCTTTCGGGAGAAGAACCAACCTCTGCTGCTTCCACCTGGCGGGGAATGTCCCTTCACGGAGACGCGTATTATACGCGCTTAGGAACATTTCCGGTGCAGCGTTGATGGCGGCGTTCAGTGCGACGTTGGGGATTCCATCAAGGCCGGGGGCCTTCGTGTTCTCAATTTTGCTGCAGGCTCGCTTCAGCTCTTTCATTGTTATCAATGGAGCATCATCCTTCGAGTCCTGCCCCAGTTCAGGTTCGAATGAGGCTTGCTCTGGGAACAATGCCCCAACGATCTTACGGAGCAGCTCTGGATCAGTCGGTGTCAGCATCGGCTGGTACCTGAGACGTGACATGATGACCTTGTATGGTCTGCCCCACGGGTCATCGTCCACTTCCTCTAAGAGTTCATTCCAGCATCGGTATTTGCTGCACGTGATGGCCTCCTTCAGCTTTAAGTGAGCCACTGTGTGTTCTCTCTTCAGCTGGTCAGAGTTTGTCTTGCCCTTTCCTCGCTGATACAGCCTTCTTGCATGGTTCGCCTCTGCTCGAAGAGTTGCAATTTCTTCGGACCACCAGTGAACTGGTGGGAGTCGGCGTATAGGGCGTTTCCGAGACATGGTGGCGTCACAGGCCTCAGTGACTCTCCTCATGACCTCCTCCACTTCCCTGTCCGCCGATGATTCCTTGAATGGACGGTGCTCCAACGCTTCCCGAAAGAGTGGAAGGTCGAATTGGTCGGCTTTCCAGCCAACTGAGTTCGTCCTCAGTCCTGCGAGTCGCTGCCTTTCGGTTGTTGGACAGTTCCCAAACGATCGCGTGATGGTCACTGTGGGTGTAGACATCAGTCACCTTCCATGCACTACCCCTTGCGAGGCTACTGCTCACAAAGGTGAGGTCGATGACCGACGTCGCGTCTCCTCTCACGAAGGTTGGTTTATCTTCGTCGTTTAAGAGTATCACATCTAATACAGACATGGCCTCCAGAAGAGCTTGACCTCTCTTGTTGGTCTCCCTGCTCCCCCAATCGACAGCCCAGACATTGAAGTCCCCTGCTACTGCAACAGGGAAGGGCTCCTTCGCATCCTGGACAAGTCTGCCTAGGAAGGCCGTAAACTCATCATGAGTAAGGCTAGGCGGAGCATAACAGCTGTAGAAGTATACGTTCTCCAGCTTAGCCCTAACATAGCCCTCCCCGCTGACGGCAACGCTCTGGAACGGACACTGGCCGCAAGACCAAATGACGGCCTTCCTGCCAATATCGGTCACCCAGGGTTTAGTTGCTAGTGTCCTGTATGGCTCATCCACCTTCAGCTCTCGCACGGTCTACATGAGCAGATCTTGGGCAGCCTCACAATGATTGAAGTTGAGCTGGAGTATCTTCATCGTTGTCGTTTGTTATCCAGCGCCTTGACTGCCGCCGNGTAAGGCTAGGCGGAGCATAACAGCTGTAGAAGTATACGTTCTCCAGCTTAGCCCTAACATAGCCCTCCCCGCTGACGGCAACGCTCTGGAACGGACACTGGCCGCAAGACCAAATGACGGCCTTCCTGCCAATATCGGTCACCCAGGGTTTAGTTGCTAGTGTCCTGTATGGCTCATCCACCTTCAGCTCTCGCACGGTCTACATGAGCAGATCTTGGGCAGCCTCACAATGATTGAAGTTGAGCTGGAGTATCTTCATCGTTGTCGTTTGTTATCCAGCGCCTTGACTGCCGCCGTGTAGAGGGGACATTTGCTACTCCCAGCGACATGGGCAATGTTTTTTGCGCTACCTTGCCCAGTGCACACTGCACACCTGGCTTCCTTCTTACAATCAGCAATTTTATGACCAGCCTCTCCACATTTGGCGCAGAGTTTGGACCGGTCAACATCACTTTTACATATCTATATTATCCCCTGGTCTATTCTACTCGGTCAACCTTAGATGTTTTTAAGGCATAAATTACATGGAAAGTGGGATGCTATATGCTATCCATCGACTTTCCGGACCTCTATACGAGGGAAATAATTGAATAATTATCAATGCACAAATTAAAAAATTCGGAGGCACACGGGCTCGAACACAAGTGGGGTATGATCCCACATCTTCTGTTTGCCGGACAGGTGCTCTGCCAATTGAGCTATTGTGGCCTCCTCCGCATCTCCGAATTTCAGAACTTGTGCATATCGTCTTACTATCCCCACTCCCCCCACTCTTCCCGTTTTAAAGCCATACTGAAATATTACAATCAAAGACATTTTACGACCGGTATATTCAACATCTATATTATCCCCTGGGCTATTCTACTCGGTCAACCTTAGATGTTTTTAAGGCATAAATTACATGGAAAGTGGGATGCTATATGCTATCCATCGACTTTCCGGACCTCTATACGAGGGAAATAATTGAATAATTATCAATGCACAAATTAAAAAATTCGGAGGCACACGGGCTCGAACACAAGTGGGGTATGATCCCACATCTTCTGTTTGCCGGACAGGTGCTCTGCCAATTGAGCTATTGTGGCCTCCTCCGCATCTCCGAATTTCAGAACTTGTGCATATCGTCTCACTATCCCCACTCCCCCCCACCCTTCCCGTTTAAAGCCATACTGAAATATTACAATCAAAGACATTTTACGACCGGTATATTCAACATCTATATTATCCCCTGGGCTATTCTACTCGGTCAACCTTAGATGTTTTTAAGGCATAAATTACATGGAAAGTGGGATGCTATATGCTATCCATCGACTTTCCGGACCTCTATACGAGGGAAATAATTGAATAATTATCAATGCACAAATTAAAAAATGGTGATGGGACGGTCATTGGTGATGGGATGTGATTGTAGTCGTGGTTCCCGTCACGTGGGACGGGAATTAACGGGAATTGATGGGATCTGATTAGTAAGTTTGATGATATGCTATATGGAGGTGTAGTGGTGATTTCCGTCACGTGGGACGGGAATTGACGGGAATTGATGGGATGTGATTAGTAAGTTTGATGATATGCTATATGGAGGTGTAATGGTCACGTGGGACAATTATTTCCCTCGTATAGAGGTCCGGAAAGTCGATGCATATAGCATCCCACTTTCCATGTAATTTATGCCTTAAAAACATCTAAGGTTGACCGAGTAGAATAGCCCAGGGGATAATATAGATGTTGAATATACCGGTCATAAAGTGTCTTTGATTGTAATATTTCAGTATGGCTTTAAAACGGGAAGGGTGGGGGGGAGTGGGGACAGTGAGACGATATGCACAAGTTCTGAAATTCGGAGATGCGGAGGTGCTTCTGGATAGCCTCCCAGATTTCCTCCTTCGTGGTGATCTCATCAAGATCTTTTATTTCCAGAACCACTTCTGGAGTCTTCCTCACCACCTCTGCGTTGTCCTTGAGGACATCTGCCATGGCAGCTTGTAGACGAGCTGCACTTCCAGATTTGTTGATGTTCAGAACAATGAGGAGTGCGCCAGTCTTCGTTCTGCGTATCTTGTCTGCGCAGTCACCGGGGTCGCCAACCTCCTGCTTCACCTTGCGGAAGATTTTAGCGTAGCTCTTCCCCTCTTTCGCTGTGAGGAGCAACGCATCTGAACGAGTTTTAGGCCAAGCCGCTTTTTTCGGCCTTCTGTTCTTCGTCGCCTCCTGCCAGGCCTGCGGCTTCTCCGGTACCTTCCGATGGGCAGGCGCCGAGTTGCCTTCCGGCTCTCGTGTCTGCTTCACCCGAGTTTCTCGGATTTCTTGAAGGGCGTCTCCTTGTTTCCGTCGTTTATTCCGAGACTTCTTCATCTCGGCTGACGGCGGTTTAGGGGTCGGCTCCTACTTCCTCTTCCCTCTCTTCAGGTCCCTGGATGTTGGCGTGACATCCCCTGTAATTTTTCTTAGCACGCTCGAGTACGTGCGAATGAGCGACGGTGTTGTTTGTGAACTTTCCTCTATTACTGTGGTCGGTTCACTGACTAATTCGGAGGACTACATCCTTTATCTCGCGGAGTCTGGTGCACTTCTTGTACTTGCTAAGCGTCGTGTTAGCAAGGCTGGTCAATTCAGCGTGCAGGTTCTTCTTGCTCCTGATGAACGCGTGTATCACCTCGATAGCTTTGCCCAGCTCCTCGAGAGACACCGACGTGTTCTGTCTAGCCGACAGGAATTCCTCGTATTTGAGCGTATCCCGGTGATCCGAATCCCACGGGGGTCGCTCATTTCCACTTGTAGCATGTGAGGTTAAGTGGTCCACCTTTGTTCCCGTCAAATGATGATTGGCTCCTCCCATATCCATGGAGCCGGCACCAGCATTAACGCTGATGGCAGGATTCTCCCTCGAAGGGCTACCTGCATGGGAACTCTTTATTTTATCATCACTCATCATGGTTCTGCGAGCTGTTATCGGGAGCCTGACCCGGGGGTGTTCTGGGGAGCCCACCCTGCACACCTCTTTTAGTGTTGGGTTTCTCGGAAGGTGTTGGTTCGCGCCGACGTATTTTATTTAGTCGATACCCTATATTCTGAAGGGCAGTTCAGAGTATCGAGCATTCCCCCATCCACCACCTGGGGACGCGCCACGTTGCAGGACATTCCAGCCTACGAAAACACTCGGCGGGGGAAGGCGTTTCTCGCCGAAAAGATCCATGGATGGATGTGTGTGTGTTTTTTTTTTCTTTTTTTTGGGTTCATGAACGGAAAAATGCTCTTTACGCACTAACACACTCCAGACGGGTGGTGTCTGAAGTGTAGTGTGGGAGTCGGTCAGGTATAGATGGTAGCGACCGCGACCAAGTATCTGCTCGGCGAATGTGCAACCCATACGGACTAAAAAACCGAACATGACCCTAGTAATCGTTGACCTTTTCTTCCCCTCGCGGCACCGCCGTTAAATATTACTTCGCGCNAACGGAAAAATGCTCTTTACGCACTAACACACTCCAGACGGGTGGTGTCTGAAGTGTAGTGTCCAAGTCGGTCAGGTCTAGATGGTAGCGAACACAAGCAAGTATCTGCTCGGCGAATGTGCCATACGGACTAAAAATCCGAACATGACCCTAGTAATCGTTGACCTTTTCTTCCCCTCGCGGCACCACCGTTAAGTATTACTTCGCGAGAGAGGTCTCAGCTATTTGCTCTTCCTCATTCCAACCTTATGTACGTCCTCCTAGCCTACAAAGATGTTGGGTGTAGGTAGGAGGTTCCAGTAGGTTTTCCGCCTGTGTTGCAGCCTTGCGCTCGCGTTCCTCTTTCCTGAGCTCTTTTATGACTTCAGCCGCAAAGTGACTCATTGCGTCCCAAGCTGCCTGCAATGATGGTAATACATCCGTTAGATTTTCAGGCAGTACTTCCATTTTTAGTGTGGACACCCAGATATGCCTGGTCTCGCTGAAACGCGGGCATGCGAAGAACACATGCTCCGCATCATCATCCACTTCTGGGCAGGTTGGACATTTCGAGGAATCTTCATGCTTGAATTTATGAAGATACGCTCTAAAGCATCCGTGCCCAGAAAATATCTGCGTCAGGTAGTAGTTCACCTCCTCGTGTCCGCGATTTAGCCAGATATCCACTTTAGGGATCAGGCGGTGAGTCCATCTCCCCTTGGTGGAGTTGTCCCACTTCAGCTGCCATCGCCTTAGGCTGTTTCGCCTTTTTTCAGACGTCAACTCCTCGGGACTCAGCACTTCGGATCTTCTACGCTCATACAGAGCTTTTCGCTCCTCAGCCAAAATCTCGATCGGCAACATTCCGGCGATGACACACACTGCGTCCTCAGAAACCGTCCGATATGCACTTGCGACTCTAAGGGCACTGAGTCGATAGACTGGTGCGATCTTACGTCGTCCTTCCTGTAGTTGTAGAACAGTTCCCCAGATGGGGATGGCATATGTGAGCACGGAAGTAATCACTGAGGACAGTAGTGCTCGTCTCCTCTGCTTGGGTCCCCCATGTTTGGCATGAGGCGTGATAAGGTGGATCTCACACCAGATGCCTTGGTCCCCACGTGCTCAGCTTGCTGCTTGAAATTCAGTCGTGCATCGATCATCACCCCCAGGTATCGGATGAATGGCTGGGAGGTGATTTCACAAGACCCGACTTGCAGCGTGATCGTCTCGATCTTCTTCCTGCTGGTGATCAATACGGCTTCCGTCTTCTGTTCCGCTAGGCTCAGTTCAACAGAATCCATCCAGCAGCGGATCGTCTCGAATGTTATGCTGAAAATACGCTTCATGTCTTCCAGGTATTTCCTGATGATGACCACAGCCACGTCGTCTGAAAATGCCACAAGCTTAGTCCGCGAGGGCAGTTTCAGCTTCAGCAGCCCGTCGTACATGATGTTCCACAGGAGGGGACCCAGGACTGAACCTTGGGGTACTCCTCCTGTCACTTTGTACTTCTTAGGCCCAGTCTCGGTATCATACATGAGGACCCTTTTGCTGAAATAGCTATTGACCATCCTCCGCAAGTAGCCCGCCACGTCCAGTTTGGCAAGAGCCTCCATGATGCATTCCCACCTAGCTGAATTGAAGGCGTTCTTGATGTCCAGAGTCACCACCAAGCAATATTTCTTAGTGCCATTTAACCATAGTTCCCCTTCAATCGCTTTCCTAGCGGTTTCGACGACAAGGTTGATGGCATCAAGTGTGGACCGGCTTTTCCGAAAACCATATTGATTCCCAGCAAGCGCGGGTTCCACAGCAGCTTCTATCCTCTGGTTGGTGATACGCTCGAGAATCTTGCCAGCAGTATCGAGCATTCAGAGGGGACGGTAAGATGAAGGTTCGTCCGGTGGTTTATTCCCTTTTGGGAGCAGTACCAACCTCTGCTGCTTCCACATGGCAGGAAAGATGCCCTCTCTGAGGCACTTGTTGTAAACATCGCGATGTTCGGATGTTCAACGCGATGTTCGGAATTCCGTCCAGCCTTGGAGCTTTGGAGTTTCCCACTCTTTTGCAGGCCTCCATCAGCTCTTCCCTGGTGATCTCCGGGACAATTTCTCCTTCCCATTGTTCAGAGTTGCGGCAAAATTCCGGTTGACTTGGGAACAGCGTCTCCACAATTCTGTTCAGGAGCACCGGACACGATGGTGATGG
>NW_021680587.1:240578-327629 GCF_001412515.2 Diachasma alloeum
CAAGATCACGTCCAAAGCGGACATGGCTTCCAGAACAGCTTGACCCTTAGCGTTTGTCACCTTACTACCCCAGTCAACTGCCCAGGCATTGAAGTCACCAGCTATCACCACGGGAAAGTGTTGCTTGGCATCCACAGTCAGCCTGTCCAGGAAGTCTGTGAACTCATCGATGCTGAGACTCGGTGGGGCATAACAGCTGTAGACGTGAATTCCATCGATCTTCGTCTTCACGTAGCCGTTCCTACTTCCGGTGTCTTGAAAAGGCCTGTTCCCACAAGCCCAGATTACTGCCCCGCCATTGGCATCAGTAACCCAGGATTGGGTGCCGAGGTGTTGGTACGGCTCCGAAATCATAGCCAGATCAATCTTCAGCTCTCGCACCGTTTGCATAAGCAAGTCATGTGCGTCCCCACAGTGGTTGAGGTTGAGCTGTAACACCTTGCAGATCTTCCTCCCCTTATCGCCTTTTGCTGGTGAGCTTCTGGAGTGCCGCGGTATAGGCTGGGCATCTATTGCTACCAGCAACATGAGCACTATTCTCCTTATTGCCTTTGTCAATGCAAAGGGCGCATTGCGGTTCTTTCTCGCAGTCCTTGGCTTTGTGGCCATCCCCTGCACACCTCGTACAGAGCTTCGAGAGATCCACAACGCTCGTGCATTTCGTAGCGAGGTGTCCGTATTGCCAACACCTGAAGCACTTGATCGGTCTCTGCACTCTCCGTACCCGGCAGTTGACCCAGCCAATCTTTATCTTCTTCCCGATCTCCTGTTCCCCCAGAATTTTCGTGACAGCAGCTGCCGTGAGTGTCACTGCAACAGTTTGAGTCCCTCCATAGGCTTTCCGCAGCGATTTTATGGCCTCCAGACCAATCTCGTACTTCTTACCCACTTCTTTCTGAAGAGCAACGAGAACGTCCTCCTTCGATGTATCTTCATCGAGGTCTTTGATCTCGAGATCTTCCATAGGCTCCTTGCTTAGCACTTCGGCTTCGCTTCCTAGAAGTGCTACGATGGCTGATCGTAGCTGAGAGGCTTCATTCGCCTTTTCCTTGGTTAAAATAATCAGGATGTCTCCAGAAGTCGTACGTCTGATTTTCTCGACGCACTCACTAGCCTTATCGCAAGCACTATCCTTCTTCACTCGCTTAAGGAGGTGCGAGTAGTTCTCCTTTTCCTTTGGGCGAATGATCAGCGCTTTTGGCCTGGCCACTTGCTTCCTTCGTGTTTTCTTTCGTTTCGGGTTCTCCCGAAGCTCAGTTGGGGTCAGGTCTCCTTTGTTCTTCCGACGCTTTCACTTCTGGAGGCCATGGTCAACCGTGCCCCCATCGTCCTTCGTGACAGCATGTTTCACGGGCGGGCCCGTCTCGATCTTCTTCTCTCTGGGGCATGGTGTTTGGCACCCCTTGGGTGGACTCGGAGTCTTGTCATGCTTCGACCTCTTCAGCGTCTCGACATACGAACCCGGCGAGTCCCGATCCCTTTTCTTCTCATTCTCCTCCACTGTGTTTTGGTGCATCTGTTCTGGTGACACCTTCAGAGGAGCTACCAACTCTACCGCCTTTTCTGGCAAAGATTCACACATTCTTCTGANTTGCTTCCTCCGTGTTTTCTTTCGTTTCGGGTTCTCCCGAAGCTCAGTTGGGGTCAGGTCTCCTTTGTTCTTCCGACGCTTCCACTTCTGGAAGCCATGGTCAACCGTGCCCCCATCGTCCTTCGTGACAGCATGTTTCACGGGCGGGCCCGTCTCGATCTTCTTCTCTCTGGGGCATGGTGTTTGGCACCCCTTGGGTGGACTCGGAGTCTTGTCATGCTTCGACCTCTTCAGCGTCTCGACATACGAACCCGGCGAGTCCCGATCCCTTTTCTTCTCATTCTCCTCCACTGTGTTTTGGTGCATCTGTTCTGGTGACACCTTCAGAGGAGCTACCAACTCTACCGCCTTTTCTGGCAAAGTTTCACACATTCTTTTGAGACGCTTCGCAGAGGCCTCGACACTCCGCGCAAGACTGCGGGTGTTTTCGTTGATGGATCGTTTGCTCTTGTCCAGGATCTGCGACATCAAATCACTGATGAGGTTTTGATGACGATCCCAAGCCTGTGTCCATCTCCTCACGTTGTTCGGTGAGATGAGCTTCGTCACCTCATGGGTCTGAGACCGTACTCTACTTGTTCCTTCCGTTTCATTCATTGATTTTCCTTCATTCATTTTGTTCCCACGAGTACCTAGGGAGATATAACAGTCCGCCCCCGCAGAGACCCGGCTGCTAGGGTAAGGCCACTTAATATACCCGGGGTGGGATCTGGTGCCCCAGGGACCACCGTTTGCGACGCCAACTACCCCTGGCGCCTTCCAGAACTCGGCACGGTGAACACCTTGACATTAGGGTGAGGCTGTTTAAGGGAGCCCACCCTGCACGCCACGTTTGGAGTTGGACTTCTCTTCCAAGTTGTCCTGAAAAGGACACGCCTTGTCTTGAACTGCTTCTTAGTTTGGGTACTACTCTTAAGCCCCTCCACCATCGTCAAGGTCCTGCAGTTCCTAGGAGGTGTGTGTGTGTGTGTGTGTGTGTGTGTGTGTGTGTGTGTGTGTGTGTGTGTGTATGTATGTACGTAACCAAAATTTTGCCCAACGATTTCTCGAACAAACGATGCAATTTCATTTTTTCTTCTTGCAATCGATGCATTTTCATGGAACTTAGAACTGATTAAATTCTGAACAACATCACCTCAGTGGTTCTTTCGATTTTGCAATAAAACTAGTGGAAAAACGTCGAAAAATTATATTTTCCCACAAATTTGATGATTTCTCTTAGAGTAGCGATGGGATTGATTTATTGTCATCATAATCGATGCATCTTTGTATTCCTAAGATCGGACTGAAATATCACCAAAATCATCTCAGCGGTTCTGGAGTTATTCAAGCATAAATTTTTCAAATTAGCAACTTTTTGAACATTTCCGGATTCCTTAATGGATAGAAAGAGGGAATTGGTCGGGAAGTTATTGGTTTGACCCGCAATGAGTCACAATGAGCCAATTCTACCAACCACTACCGGTTATACCTCAAAGAGTGAGCGCGGGAGCGGGCCTGATTTTTTTTTTTAGTTTTGGTTCCCTTTACATGTACAACATTCGCCATATGGCTGAATCAATTTATTAAACACTTACTGGAGTGGAGGATAATATTTCAATTCAATTCCTTAGTTGGCTATATCCCCTTGTTTAGTGAAGAGCAAGTGCCATTGGAGAATAACATGTGGAGGATGTCATAAGTACTCCATGGATTTTTGGAAAAAACGATGGTTTTTCTAGATGAATTTCCATAGAACGATTTCAATATAGCAGGCCAAATTAAACATAAAAAAATGAGTCGAGGAAAGCATAAGTCACAGTCAGTCCACATGCAAAATCAACGTGCTGGTGAGAATTCCAGTAACAATAGTTGAATTACAAAATCCTGGCATTCTGAAATTTAAAACACAAAAAATTCCGACGATGAATTGACTTAATTCTTATTCTCATAAAATTAATCGTAAAAATCAGATGTGAACGTTTCAATTCTCAGTAATTTTTAGTTACATTTAGTACAGCTGTATATAAATTCAGGCACATCTTCTCTTGCTCGAAGGAAATCTTGGTTCTGGAAATGAAAAAGTTTGAACATTCTTGTCCCAGAATTGACAATTTTTCTTGTTATGAGTTCAATCTACTCCTGTTTGTATGTCACCTAACGTATGGACACAATTTCTAATGTTCAATTAGTGTTGAATTATTCCACAATTTTATTGCTTTTCAAATTCTCTTGGTTCTTGATTCAATAACTGTCCTCACTTGAAATTAATATCTTTTCAATTGTGAATGTCAGTAATTTTTGTTCAGAAGTTGAGCTACTACTTTTTTATATTCAGTAGAATCTTTTCTAGAACCATGAGTTTATTGAAACCAATAACTTGGTTATGGAAACTAGAGACTTATTTCATCTGCGTAATGATACTGGGGCACACAATGAAAACTTACATATGAATGAGCTAAAATAATTATGCCACAGAGGGTCTAGCTGAAGTCTAACTTTTTTAGTAGTAATCAGGCCTAAAATTTTGAAAACGTCGTGAATTCACAGAAAGATTGCGTGCTCTCGAGAACAGAAGGTAAAACTGCCGTGAATATTTTGATAGTTCGCTCAGTGAGATCCCCATCGTATCCCCTATAATATCGTAAAAGGATATTTTCCATTGGATATTTGTCGAGCAGCAGGTATTTATAACCAGACACTGTTAACGTCACAAAGTTGGACCGCAAAGCTCGATTTCCGTATTTCCTTATGAAGAACATCCCAGATTGAGAATAACTGAAGAATCTATAGAGTATGCCAGAACAGCGACTTCTGAAAATCGAGTCATGGGCATAAAAGGTCCCACCGTCTTCTCTAAAATAATGCCGGATTTCATTAATGGAATGGCAATCGATAAGATGCACGGTGTGGATGGTGAAATCGTAAAAAAAATGCTTGAACTATGGTTCAATGTCGATTATCGTCAACTGCCTTTCTCTCTCTACCACTTCACTGATGTTATAAACAGATGTTTAACATCCATTAAGCCTCCAAAATTCGTCCATCAAATGCCACGTTCTGTTCTTGAATTGGTTCATTGGAAGGCTTCAGAGCTGACGTTGTGGTTTTTGTACTATTCTGTACCAATTCTGGAGGGGATCCTGAGACAAGACTACTTTCAACATTATCTGTTGCTTGTTATTGCTATATCAATCTTGAACTCCGATGAAATTATGTTTGAAATGCGTCAAACAGCTCGTGATTTACTTCACAAATTTGTGAGAGAGAATTTCAAAAGCTTTTATGGGCTTCGTCATTGCATTATGAACTTAAATCAATTATTACATTTACCGGATGTTGTTGAAAGACTTGGACCATCGTGGACGATGTCATGTTTCGACTACGAAAATTTTAATGGACGTTTTTTACAGCTAGTACATGGAACTTAGCATCCCGACACTCAAATAGCCAAATCTCACAATCACAGGATAGAAATGTTCCGTTTAACAGAGAATATGCCCGACGGACCTATGCGAGATTTTTGTTTGAGTGAAAAAAAAAACAGGTGCAACTCAATGAATTATTTTCTCCTAGCTGCTATAGCGTTGGATGCTATAAAAGACTCGATACTTTATCAGAGGAAATTATCAACGGTATGTAAAATGCTGGATTAGGTGAACCTGAAGTAATTCACAAATATTATTGTTTGTTAAAGGACGATAATTTATGTGTCAACTTTATATCTGTGGATTCTGCAAACAGAATCGTATATTGTCCAGTATACTGAGAATGGGGAATCGAAGTTGGGTTCAATCCACAGTTTTGCAAAAATGGTCGACCAGTGCAATTGTCAATTGCCTATTTGTGAATGCCCAAGGAAGCACGTCGCTTTCATTCATGAATTTATTACTGATGATTGTTACTCAATACGAGGAGATCTTCACATGTACAATTCGCAAATGTTTTTACTCAAATGTCATGTGACAGACCACTTCACAGCACTTGATGTCAGTCTCCTTCAAGCCGTCTGTGTTCGCATCGTGTTTAATGATCCGTTATTTGTCGGTCTGCCAATCAACAAAAATGAGCGTGAGTGAACTGAAGAAATACGCCGAAGGTGAACGTATTAAACTAGTTGAATTCTATTTTATATTGCAGGGTTAATTTCTTTAAATACAATGTATATAATGATGAAATACAGGTCAACATTGGTATGATCAAATTTCGTGTATAACGAGTTATTTTCCCTTCCTTTTTTTTCATTGAGAATGGTATATTGACAGATGAAAATCCAATTAGACTTCAACTCCATCATCGTTACAAATTTCGGTGAACGTCCTGCTTCAAGAAAGGTGAGAGATAAGATATGGCAATTATCCAAGTATGTAATTGATGAACTGTTTTAAGAATAACTGGGATTTATGAAATTGTCATCTAAAGCTCCCTCATAGCTAGGAGCAGAAAGACATTTACACTGTGAGGTTTTTTTTCAATTCGAATCACAGTTACTCTCGAATTATCAGTGTTACAAACTTCACGTATTAAAAAATTTAATATATGAACCTATCGCTTTCTCTGAGAGATTCTATCGAATTTCGATTGGAATTCTATAAGGATTCTATTGGAGTTCTATTGGAAAATTCTACCTGTTTTTCGTGCCATTTCTATAGACGATATTTAATAGAAAAGTCAATAGATTTTCATTTTTCTATGAAATCCTTGGGCGTAAATTTTCTACGTTTTTTCCCCTGTATTTTCATTTGTTTCTCATAACAAAACCCAAGAAAAAAAAAGGAAAATTCATACCCAAGAATTCTTATGGGAAGAAAATTCTATTAACTTTTCAATTCAATATGTTCCATAAAAATGGTGCGAAGAACAAATAGAATTTTCCAATAGAATTCCAATACAATTTTTATAGAATTCCAATAGGAATTCAATAGAATTTCTTGGAGAATGCGTTAGGTTTGTTTATTGAATTTTTTCATACGTGTTGTATTTAATTCAATATTAAATCGTTCATGAATTTCCTTTCTTATCTTGGAATTTCAATAGGAATTACTTTTTCCATGTTCAGATATTATTCATGTACCAATAACAGATTGAACTCTTACTCATTATGAATAGATTGAGAAATTATAACAATGGTTGACTGAATGAGCGCAGTAAATATGAGCATGAATAATATTTATTGTCAGAGAATCGTAATTTGATCGAAATCAACTCATTTTTCAGCAACAACTTCTTTCAAAATATTTTGTGTGTTAACCGTTGTTAAACATTCAATAGTTCGTCATGTGAGTTTAGATCCTTATAATAATAATCAAATGTGAAAAAAAAGTGTAGATAAATCGAAAAATAAAAAATAGTTCTGCAGATCGAGCTAGTTGAGAGCAGTAAAAGAGAACTTTGAAAAACATAAAGAAATAAATAAAGATAGCCAAATCAGGGAATTTTGTATCCATGGTTCTACAACGCAATTTTTTGTAAGTAGACTAGCTTTTACATTAAATAATTGACAAAAGAATCTGTATGAAATAAAAAACTAGTAAGGGGAGGACCAATGTTTTTGGCGCGGATCAGAAGAAGGAAAATGAGATTGATATTAGACAGTGATTTCAAAAACTCCGCGCCAAGAACATTGGCCCTCCCTTTACTAGTTTTGTAGTTCATAAAGATTCTTTTCTCAATTCTTCAATGTAGAGCTATTCTACTTACAAAAATTTGCGTTGTAGGACCACGGATACAAAATTCCCTGACTTGGCTATCTTTATTCATTCCTTTATTTTTTTCAAAGTCCTTATGAGGGTTGTATTATTCAGAATAACCAGAAAAATAATCTTTTCAATTTCCAGGAGCAACCGAACAAAAATTTTCCTTGGCACAGTTTTTTTACAAAAACATTTGTTTTTGTTTTTTAAGCAGATTTCACTAATTTTTGCAAAATGATGATTTTTATGCTCTTCGAGTTTAGTTTGTTACAGTTGAATTTCATCTTTCTCTGATTTTTTTGTTTCTTTTCCACAAAAAAAAGTGTTTCTATCGATAAGCCTTTTCCAGCATTTATTCATCAACTGAATTTCAATCCCATAATTTCCAATAATCTATGTATGCATTCGCATCAACTGCAAAATTTTCGCTGAATTTAAAATTCATGCACTATACTTAATTTGAAAATTCTCGGCGAAAACTGATCTTATTCGAATTTCCCACATGAACAAACTTCGAAAATATACTAGACCAAACGTTGCCCATAGATTAAATTAAGAATATAAATCAATCGACAACCGGGTAGAATTTCCAGGTAAAGAAGCACATCAACTCATACATTCATTCATGTTTATTTCGAGTTTACAATAAGTAAATAGGTGTGATAACGAAAGAATGGAGCGCAAGGAAGAGAGAGAAAGAATAACATAGTCTTTCTCTCTCTCTCTCTCCTTCACGCATGAGGTTGGTTCACACTGCTACCAACTTGACGGATTGATTCTCCGCTCAGAGGATGTGAAATGCGAGAATGAGAATAGGTACCCGTTGCTATGCGCGTAACTTTGTTAATATTCACTTGAACAGGAAAATAGTTACATTAACGAAAAGCTTGTGGCCGATTTATATGATGTAACTAAGGGTATTTTCCGCGTAAGTTGTCTCGTTTTCATTTTATCGAATGAACATTATTCAGTGGTAGTGGAGGGGGTTGTTTCGTCGTGGATAGATACGCGGTAGCACTCGGCCAGAGATTTTGGACATTCGGTGTCAAAAATTTTTTTTGGCCGATACGCTACCGCGTATCTCGATCTTGAAGGCAGAGAATAAAGAGAGATTCACGCTCTGTCTAGCAGTTGAGAGTATAGAGAGGATCTAAAGAGAATAGTAGTCTTCTGGCTTGGTATTTTCATGACATTATTCTCTACTTAATGATTGGACCTGAAGAGGGCTACTAGTAGCAAGAACCGCGAAGATGTTTCTCTCNACTATCCTCACAGGGAGACGATTCAAAACGATCGTGACTCAATGGTTTAACTCTCTTCGTCACGAAGGTAGTGAGCAGCTTTTCAGCGAGGCTTCACGAACTGAATGACAAAATATGCATTTTCAGTTTCTATTTTCCCCTTTTTGTACTATCGAAGTTTTGCTAATTTTCGTTTTCATTCCATTGTTCCCTTTCTAAAGAGATTCAATACTTAACCTCTACATCCTGTTCAATAGTTACTCAAATTCCCCCCCAACAATATTATATGGATTGGGGAAATTACCATTCTCAGACAATTACTTTGTTGAATAGGGCTATCCTGGATTCAAATTTTTGGCGCCCAAAACATACCTCTCGCCGGTAATGGATGCGCAAGAGAAAGCCCAGGTGTGCCAACAGATTTTTCCTTTTGATCACTAGGGAATTCAGATCTTAACTAGTTACTTCTTTGAAATCACTTATTAATTTGCAATTTATGAGGAATTGAGATTAAGGAGAAACCCTGGTGAATTTTGGAACTCTTTATTAGAATTAGGAACCTATGCAGCAATTTTTGATATATGATGGGACATGTTAAAAAGTGGGAAAAATGAAAATTACAATCGATTTTACCCCATACATGAGCGAAAAACGACGTTTTCCGTTGTTACCTTCAAAAGCGTCCAAGTGCCTCAATTTTCAACCGATTGACATTTTTTTGGCTCGAAACCTTCGCTAGACTCCAAAGGATAAAAGCATGCNACTTCTTTGAAATCACTTATTAATTTGCAATTTATGAGGAATTGAGATTAAGGAGAAACCCTGGTGAATTTTGGAACTCTTTATTAGAATTAGGAACCTATGCAGCAATTTTTGATATATGATGGGACATGTTAAAAAGTGGGAAAAATGAAAATTACAATCGATTTTACCCCATACATGAGCGAAAAACGACGTTTTCCGTTGTTACCTTCAAAAGCGTCCAAGTGCCTCAATTTTCAACCGATTGACATTTTTTTGGCTCGAAACCTTCGCTAGACTCCAAAGGATAAAAGCATGCATCCGTTTTACGATCCACATTTTTTTCTTTTCGTTTATTGCTTTCACATTGATTTGTAAATTTTAAATTTTTTCTCAATTTTTTCATGATCTGCTCCATTGATCGTAAAACAGAT
The DNA here is from genome assembly GCF_001412515.2 of Diachasma alloeum. NCBI lineage: Eukaryota > Metazoa > Arthropoda > Insecta > Hymenoptera > Braconidae > Diachasma > Diachasma alloeum. The sequence goes on from NW_021680587.1 coordinate 250,258, forward strand.
GCATACCTCCGTTCTTTGGAGTTTAACAAACATGTTGAAAGAAAAAAATGTCAATCGGCCGAAAATTGAGGCACTTGAACGATTTTGAAGGTAAAAACGGGAAACGTCGTTGTTCGCTGATGTATGGGGTAAAATCGATTGTGATGATCATTTTTCCTACGTTTTAACACGTCCCATCATGTATTAAAAGCCACTCAATGGATTCCTAGCTCTAAAAAAGACTTTTTAATTTCATCGCAGTCTCCCCTTAACGAAAAAAAGGCTTCGTTAGAACATTCCGTTGGAACATTCACAATAAGTGAATTTCCATAAAAAATACAATAATTGTTTTTTCAATACAATTTCTCACGGAGTTGTCTCCGAGGCAAGAAAATGGGAATTTGAGTTAGGTTTTACCGATAGCATATACCCCTCCTCTGAGTTTTATCGGGCATGAAAACATTATATGGGTGAAATACTCCACTCATCGTTGCGTGAATCTCTCAGAATAGGAAATATCCTGCGTAAATCGCTCCCATCTGTATGAGTACTGAGTGAATCACTAGGACCACCTACTTGAGTCCCATATGGCTTGAGTGAAGCCCTTCTTCCCGTTACATTCACCTGCGTGATTGCTGCGAGTTTTGTGTGAAACACTTGGGATGAAGACCATCGTGCGTGAATCACTCTCATCTATATGAATACTGCGTGTATATTATCTACGTGAGTTCCGCGGGACCTGCGTGGAGCCCTATGTTCCGTTCCATTCATATGCGTGATTGTTGCAGGTATTGTGTGAAACACTGAGAATCTAAAATATTTAATGTGAATTACTCTTCTCTATACAAACGCTGTATGAACCACTCCACTCACTTTTGCTTAAATCGCTAAGATTATTTGAGTTGTTTTTTCATTGTTACGGTCTTTGGGTCCCCTTTCGGGTCCCTTTACGACATTCAATCTCACCCTATGCATGCGGCTGTGGATTTTACACTGTACCACATTCACACTCATATAGAACGTAGGAGCAGGTATGGGAAACCACAGGGAACCCATGCCGGTACAAGCGGTTACTCTATTAGCAACCTGCCGCTCGCCGGAGCCTTCCGTTGAAAAATTCGGTTCCACCGGGAATCGAACTCACAACCTTTCGCACACTAGACTTGCGTCTAATCCACTCGGCCACTGACGTCGGTGATTATTTAACTGATCCACCTGATTCCTTGTTCTCCTCCCCTTCCATTGCATTCATTGGCATGATTGCTGCGGGTTCTGCACGAATCACTTAGAACAGGAAACATTATGTTTGAAATGCCACTTACCCTTGCATGAATCACTAGGATCATGAGCATGATTTCTGCGTGTTCCATCACATTCATCTGCGTGAATACTACAATTGTTGCATGAATCACTTTTATTTGAAAAAATGTTGCACGTACACTTGTGTCAATGAACAGAATCATCCGTTTCATTCGATAGATTGCCCCTCCTCCTTGCCCTCGTAAATTTTTCTGCATGATNAGTCTTGCGTGAATCACTAGGATTAGATACGTGAGTCCTGCGTGGCTTGTGTGAAGCCCTATATTCTGTTCCATTCATATGCGTGAATGTTGCGGGTATTACGTGAAACACTGAGAATCTTAAACATTTTGCGTGAATCACTCTTATCCATACAAACCCTGTGTGAACCACTTCACTGACTCTTGCGTAAATCGCTAGGATGATCTGAGTGATTCCCCGCCGCCTGCCCTTCCAGTGAATTCATTCGCGTAAATACTGCAGATTCTGCGTAAATCACTCAGAATAGAAAAAATTATGGGCAAAATACTCTACTCACCGTTACATGAACTACCATGAAGATCTGCGTTTGTAGCGAAAACCCCTATGTTTTATTCCATTCATCTGTGGGAATCCGGAAATGCTACAATTTTTGCTTGAATCACTCGGAATAGAGAACAACCTTCGTGAATCACTGTCATCTGATGAAATTCTATACGTACACTTACATCACTGACTAGAATCATCTGTAAAACTCGACAAATTGCCTCCTCGCTCCCTGCCTTCTCCCCTGCCATTCCAAAGCGTACTCTGCATAAGTCCCAAACCCCCTACATCAAATTCATTTACGTAGATGCTACAGTTTGCGTATGAATTAGTAAGCTAGTAATCTGGGGATAAATATCTGAGTGAGTCCTGAACTCCTATGTTCCATGGCATTCATCTCCCAGAATGCTGCATTTTTTAGATGAATTGATCAGAATAAGAAACATTCCGCATGAATTGCCCTGATTTGTTTAAGTACTGCGTGAAGCACTCGACTAACTCTTGTGTGAATCACTAGGATCAAGTATTATCTGCGTTAGTCCTGAACCCTCATGTTTCATGACATTCATCTGCGTGCTATATGCATCAAGGCAAATAGCCACGGTCATTGTTGAAACAGTATACGGACACGAGAAGTCAAATACCAGTTACCAGACAAGAAATACGAGACACCAGACATTAGACACCAGATATCACACATCGGATACAGACAACGGACACTATACACCAGTCACCAGATATTAAACACGAGGCACCAGACCCCAGGCACCGGTCACTAGACGTTACACATGAGATACCAGATACGAGACAGCCGACACCAGACACCAGATATCATACATTGGACACGAGACACCAGAAACCAGACACCAGACACCAGACAAGAGTGCCTATCCATCACGTATCCCCCTATCGTTGAAACAGTATACGGACAACAGAAACCAAGCGCCAGACAATTGTCACCAGCCATTACACATGAGATACCAGTCACCAGCCATAACTCATGAGACACCAGTCACTAGCCATTACACATGAGACACCGGACACCAAACAACAGAGACGAGAAACCAAACACTAGACACCAGATGTTGTACATCGGACACGAGAAACCAGACATCAGACCCCAGACACCGGACACCAGATACCAGTCACCAGACACGAGTGCCTATCCATCACGTAACCCCCTATCGTTGAGACAGTATACGGACACCAGAAACCAAACACCAAACACCAGTCACCAGCAATTACACATGAGACACCAGACACCAGACACGAGACACCAAATACTAGACACAAGATGTCGTAAATCGGACATGAAACGCCAGCCCCCAGACGCCAGTGACCAACCATTACACATGAGACACCAATCGCCAGCCATTACACATGAGACACCGGACACCAGACACCAGAGACGAGACACCAAACACTAGACACCAGATATTGTACATCGGACACGAAAGGCCAGCCCCCAGACCCCAGTCCCCAACCATTACACATGAGACACCAGTCACCAGCCATTACACATGAAACACCGGGCACTAGACTCCAGAGACGAGATACCAAATACTAGAGACCAGATGTTGTACATCGGACAGGAGACACGAGACAGCAGACACCAGTCACCAAACCCCAGACACCAGATACCAGTGCCTATTCAACACGTATCCCCCTATCGTTGAGACGAGGCTGAAGCTGGCGGGAGCAGTTCAGCGGGAGATGGGTATAGTTTGTGAGGCGGACTGTACGGCCCCCACCGTAGCCGCTCGCTCAACCCTCCATCGGTAGCCACGAGTCTAAATCTCCTCCCATACAAATTAAACGATAAAAAACAATCGAACAATTTTTTTTTTATTATTATTATTTCTTAATGTATGACGCGGGTGGGGAATGATTTCTCGAGGAGGAATTTCATGATATTTTTTTTATTTTTATAAGTTTTTACGCGGTCAATAGGAATGCAATAAACGCATACACCAATCGATGTTATTTGATTTTTAATGTGTCCCTAAGGGATTAGGGGACCCTGTCCAACAAAAACTATCGCGGTGCACCTATTAGGGTATTTTTAATGAATTTTTTAAGATTCATTTCTCCCAACTTCCGGTGAACAAAATGGTGATGCACGGACACGCATGCACCAACCAACCCCATTCCATTTGGAATATGTTACTGAGGGGTTGGGGGACCCTCTCTAACAAAAACTGTAACGGTGCGATAATTAGGGGCTTTTTAATAAATTCTTCAAGATTCATTTTGTGTAACTTTCGGTGAATGCGGTGGGGGTGCACGGACACGCGGGCACCAACCGACTGCATTCCACTTGGAATATGTTACTGAGGGGTTGGGGGATCCTCACTAACAAAAATTGTGACGGTGCGATAATTAGGGGATTTTTAATAAATTTTTCAAGATTCATTTTGTGTAACTTACGGTGAATGCGGTGGGGGTGCACAAACACGCATGCATCAACCGATACCATTCCACTTGAAATATGTGCATAGGGCGTTGGGAAACCCTCCCNCATTTTGTGTAACTTTCGGTGAATGCGGTGGGGGTGCACAAACACGCATGTATCAACCGATACCATTCTACTTGGAATATATGCACAGGAGGTTGGGGAACCCTCCACAATAAAAATTATCGCGGTGTGCCAATTAGGGGATTTTTAATTGATTTTTTAAGATTCATTTCTCCCAACTTACGGTGAACAAAATGGTGGTGCACGGACACGCATGCACCAACCGACTCCATTCTGCTGGGAATATATTACTGAGGGATTGAGGGACCCTCTCCAACAAAAATTGTGACGGTGCACTAATTAGGGTATTTTTAATTAATTTCTAAAGATTCATTTTGTGTAACTTCCGGTGAATGAGGTGGGGGTGTACGGATACGCATGCACCAACCGACTCTATTCCACTTGGAATATGTGACTAGGGGGTTGGGAGACTCTCCCCAATAAAAATTATCGCGGTGCACCAATTTGGGAATTTTTAATTAATTTTTCAACATTCATTTTGAGTAACTTCCGGTAAATGCGGTGGGGGTGCACGGACACGCATGTACCAACTTACTCCATTCCAGTTGTAATATGTTACTGAGGGGTTGGGGGATGCTCCCTAATGAAAATTGTGACGATGCGCCAATTAGGGGATTTTTAATAAATTTTTCAAGATTCATTTTGTGTAACTTCCGGTGAATGCGGTGGGGGTGCACGGACACGCATGCATCAACCGACTCCATTCCACATGGAATATGTGCCTAGGGGATTGGGGGAACCTCTCCAACAAAAATTGTGACGGTGCACTAATTAGGGTATTTTTAATTAATTTCTAAAGATTCATTTTGTGTATCTTCCGGTGAATGAGGTGGGGGTGTACGGATACGCATGCACCAACCGACTCTATTCCACTTGAAATAAATGCGTAGGGGGTTGGGAGACTCTCCCCAATAAAAGTTATCGCGGTGCACCAATTTGGGAATTTTTAATTCATTTTTCAACATTCATTTTGAGTAACTTCCGGTAAATGCGGTGGGGGTGCACGGACACGCATGTACCAACTGACTCCATTCTACTTGGAATATGTTACTGAGGGGTTGGGGGATCCTCTCTAGCAAAAATTGTGACGGTGCGCCAATTAGGGGATTTTTAATAAATTTTTCAAGATTCATTTTGTGTAACTTCCGGTGAATGCGGTGGGGGTGCACGGACACGCATGCATAAACCGACTCCATTCCACATGGAATATGTGCTTAGGGGATTGGGGGAACCTCTCCATCAAAAATTGTGACGGTGCACTAATTAGGATATTTTTAATTAATTTTTTAAGATTCATTTCTCCCAACTTCCGGTGAACGAAATGGTGGTGCACTTACACGCATGCACCAACCAACTCCATTCCACTTGAAATATATTACTAAGGGTTTGGGAGACCCTCCCTAACCAAAATTGTGACGATACGCCAATGAGGGGATTGTTAATAAATTTTTCAACATTCATTTCTCCCAACTTCCGGTGAACAAAATGGTGGTGCACGGACACGCATGCACCAACCGACTTCATTCCGCTTGGAATATGTTATTGAGGGATTGGGGGATCCTCTCTAATGAAAATTGTGACCGTGCACCAATTACGGGATTTTTAATAAATTTTTCAAAATTCGTTTTGTATAACTTTCGGTGAATGCGGTGGGGGTGCACAAACACGCATGCATCAACCGACTCCATTCCACTTGGAATATATGCCTAGGGGATTGGGGGATCCTCCCCAATAAAAATGATCGCGGTGCACCAATTAGGGGATTTTTAATTGATTTTTTAATATTCATTTCTCCAAACTTCCGGTGAACAAAATGGTGGTGCACGTCCACGCATGCATCAACCGACTCCATTCCACTTGGAATATATGCCTAGGGGGTTGGGGGACTCTCTCGAATAAAAATTGTGACGGTGCACTAATTAGCATATTATTAATTAATTCTTTAAAATTCATTTCTCCCAACTTCCGGTGAACAAAATCATGGTGCACGGACACGCATGCACCAACCCACTCCATTCTGCTTGGAATATGTTACTGAGGAGTTGAGGGACCCTCTCCAATAAAAACTGTGACGGTGCACTAAGTAAAATATTTTTAATTAATTTTTTAAGATTCATTTCTCCCAACTTCCGGTGAACGAAATGGTGGTGCACGGACACGCATGTACCAACTTACTCCATTCTACTTGGAATATGTTACTGAGGGGTTGGGGGATCCTCTCTAGCAAAAATTGTGACGGTGCGCCAATTAGGGGATTTTTAATAAATTTTTCAAGATTCATTTTGTGTAACTTCCGGTGAATGCGGTGGGGGTGCACGGACACGCATGCATCAACCGACTCTATTCCACATGAAATATGTGCCTAGGGGATTGGTGGAACCTCTCCAACAAAAATTGTGACGGTACACTAATTAGGATATTTTTAATTAATTTTTTAAGATTCATTTCTCCCAACTTCCGGTGAAAGAAATGGTGGTGCACTGACACGCATGCACCAACCAACTCCATTCCACTTGAAATATATTACTGAGGGTTTGGGGGACCCTCCCTAACCAAAATTGTGACGGTACGCCAATTAGGGGATTGTTAATAAATTTTTCAGCATTCATTTCTCCCAACTTCCGGTGAACAAAATGGTGGTGCACGGACACGCATGCACCGACCGACTTCATTCTGCTTGGAATATGTTATTGAGGGATTGGGGGACCCTCTCTAATGAAAATTGTGATCGTGCACCGATTACGGGATTTTTAATAAAATTTTCAAAATTCATTTTGTGTAACTTTCGGTGAATGCGGTGGGGGTGCACGGACACGCATGTACCAACTGACTCTATTCCACATGAAATATGTGCCTAGGGGATTGGTGGAACCTCTCCAACAAAAATTGTGACGGTACACTAATTAGGATATTTTTAATTAATTTTTTAAGATTCATTTCTCCCAACTTCCGGTGAAAGAAATGGTGGTGCACTGACACGCATGCACCAACCAACTCCATTCCACTTGAAATATATTACTGAGGGTTTGGGGGACCCTCCCTAACCAAAATTGTGACGGTATGCCAATTAGGGGATTGTTAATAAATTTTTCAACATTCATTTCTCCCAACTTCCGGTGAACAAAATGGTGGTGCACGGACACGCATGCACCGACCGACTTCATTCTGCTTGGAATATGTTATTGAGGGATTGGGGGACCCTCTCTAATGAAAATTGTGATCGTGCACCGATTACGGGATTTTTAATAAAATTTTCAAAATTCATTTTGTGTAACTTTCGGTGAATGCGGTGGGGGTGCACAAACACGCATGCATCAACCGACTCCATTCCACTTGGAATATATGCCTAGGGGATAGGGGGATCCTCCCCAATAAAAATGATCGCGGTGCACCAATTAGGGGATTTTTAATTGATTTTTTAATATTCATTTCTCCAAACTTCCGGTGAACAAAATGGTGGTGTACGGACAAGCATCCATCAACCGACTCTATTCTACTTTGAATATGTGCCTAGGAGGTTGGGGGACCCTCCCCAATGAAAATTATCGCGGTGCACCAATTAGGGGATTTTTAATTAATTTTTTAAAATTCATTTCTCCCAACTTCCGGTGAACAAAATGGTGGTGTACGGACAAGCATCCATCAACCGACTCTATTCCTCTTGGAATATGTGACTAGGGGGTTGAGAGACTCTCCCCAATAAAAATTATCGCGGTGCACCAATTAGGGGATTTTTAATTAATTTTTTAAAATTCATTTCTCCCAACTTCCGGTGAACAAAATGGTGGTGTACGGACAAGCATCCATCAACCGACTCTATTCCTCTTGGAATATGTGACTAGGGGGTTGAGAGACTCTCCCCAATAAAAATTATCGCGGTGCACCAATTAGGGGATTTTTAATTAATTTTTTAAAATTCATTTCTCCCAACTTCCGGTGAACAAAATGGTGGTGTACGGACAAGCATCCATCAACCGACTCTATTCCTCTTGGAATATGTGACTAGGGGGTTGAGAGACTCTCCCCAATAAAAATTATCGCGGTGCACCAATTAGGGGATTTTTAATTAATTTTTTAAAATTCATTTCTCCCAACTTCCGGTGAACAAAATGGTGGTGTACGGACAAGCATCCATCAACCGACTCTATTCCTCTTGGAATATGTGACTAGGGGGTTGAGAGACTCTCCCCAATAAAAATTATCGCGGTGCACCAATTAGGGGATTTTTAATTAATTTTTTAAAATTCATTTCTCCCAACTTCCGGTGAACAAAATGGTGGTGTACGGACAAGCATCCATCAACCGACTCTATTCCTCTTGGAATATGTGACTAGGGGGTTGAGAGACTCTCCCCAATAAAAATTATCGCGGTGCACCAATTAGGGGATTTTTAATTAATTTTTTAAAATTCATTTCTCCCAACTTCCGGTGAACAAAATGGTGGTGTACGGACAAGCATCCATCAACCGACTCTATTCCTCTTGGAATATGTGACTAGGGGGTTGAGAGACTCTCCCCAATAAAAATTATCGCGGTGCACCAATTAGGGGATTTTTAATTAATTTTTTAAAATTCATTTCTCCCAACTTCCGGTGAACAAAATGGTGGTGTACGGACAAGCATCCATCAACCGACTCTATTCCTCTTGGAATATGTGACTAGGGGGTTGAGAGACTCTCCCCAATAAAAATTATCGCGGTGCACCAATTAGGGGATTTTTAATTAATTTTTTAAAATTCATTTCTCCCAACTTCCGGTGAACAAAATGGTGGTGTACGGACAAGCATCCATCAACCGACTCTATTCCTCTTGGAATATGTGACTAGGGGGTTGAGAGACTCTCCCCAATAAAAATTATCGCGGTGCACCAATTAGGGGATTTTTAATTAATTTTTTAAAATTCATTTCTCCCAACTTCCGGTGAACAAAATGGTGGTGTACGGACAAGCATCCATCAACCGACTCTATTCCTCTTGGAATATGTGACTAGGGGGTTGAGAGACTCTCCCCAATAAAAATTATCGCGGTGCACCAATTAGGGGATTTTTAATTAATTTTTTAAAATTCATTTCTCCCAACTTCCGGTGAACAAAATGGTGGTGTACGGACAAGCATCCATCAACCGACTCTATTCCTCTTGGAATATGTGACTAGGGGGTTGAGAGACTCTCCCCAATAAAAATTATCGCGGTGCACCAATTAGGGGATTTTTAATTAATTTTTTAAAATTCATTTCTCCCAACTTCCGGTGAACAAAATGGTGGTGTACGGACAAGCATCCATCAACCGACTCTATTCCTCTTGGAATATGTGACTAGGGGGTTGAGAGACTCTCCCCAATAAAAATTATCGCGGTGCACCAATTAGGGGATTTTTAATTAATTTTTTAAAATTCATTTCTCCCAACTTCCGGTGAACAAAATGGTGGTGTACGGACAAGCATCCATCAACCGACTCTATTCCTCTTGGAATATGTGACTAGGGGGTTGAGAGACTCTCCCCAATAAAAATTATCGCGGTGCACCAATTAGGGGATTTTTAATTAATTTTTTAAAATTCATTTCTCCCAACTTCCGGTGAACAAAATGGTGGTGTACGGACAAGCATCCATCAACCGACTCTATTCCTCTTGGAATATGTGACTAGGGGGTTGAGAGACTCTCCCCAATAAAAATTATCGCGGTGCACCAATTAGGGGATTTTTAATTAATTTTTTAAAATTCATTTCTCCCAACTTCCGGTGAACAAAATGGTGGTGTACGGACAAGCATCCATCAACCGACTCTATTCCTCTTGGAATATGTGACTAGGGGGTTGAGAGACTCTCCCCAATAAAAATTATCGCGGTGCACCAATTAGGGGATTTTTAATTAATTTTTTAAAATTCATTTCTCCCAACTTCCGGTGAACAAAATGGTGGTGTACGGACAAGCATCCATCAACCGACTCTATTCCTCTTGGAATATGTGACTAGGGGGTTGAGAGACTCTCCCCAATAAAAATTATCGCGGTGCACCAATTAGGGGATTTTTAATTAATTTTTTAAAATTCATTTCTCCCAACTTCCGGTGAACAAAATGGTGGTGTACGGACAAGCATCCATCAACCGACTCTATTCCTCTTGGAATATGTGACTAGGGGGTTGAGAGACTCTCCCCAATAAAAATTATCGCGGTGCACCAATTAGGGGATTTTTAATTAATTTTTTAAAATTCATTTCTCCCAACTTCCGGTGAACAAAATGGTGGTGCGCGGACGCACATGCACCAGCCGACTCCATTCTGCTTGGAATATTTTACTGAGCGGTTGAGGGAGCCTCTCCAACAATAATTGTGACGGTGCACTAACTAGGGTATTTTTAATAAATTTCTAAATATTCACTTTGTGTAACTTCCGGTGAATGCGGTGGGGGTGCACGGACACGCATGCACCAACTGACTCCATTCTACTTGGAATATGTTACTGAGCGGTTGGGGGACCTTCTCCAATAAAAATTGCGACGGTGCGCGAATTAGGGGATTTTTAATAAATTTTTCAAAATTCATTTTGTGTAACTTTCGAGGAATGCGGTGGGAGTGCACAAACACGCATGCATCAACCGACTCCATTCCACTTGGAATATATGCCTAGGGGGTTGGGGGACTCTCTCGAACAAAAATTGTGACGGTGCACTAATTAGCATATTATTAATTAATTCTTTAAGATTCATTTCTCCCAACTTCCGGTGAACAAAATGGTGGTGCACGGACACGCATGCACCAACCCACTCCATTCTGCTTGGAATATGTTACTGAGGAGTTGAGGGACCCTCTCCAACAATAATTGTGACGGTGCGCGAATTAGGGGATTTTTAATAAATTTTTCAAAATTCATTTTGTGTAACTTTCGAGGAATGCGGTGGGAGTGCACAAACACGCATGCATCAACCGACTCCATTCCACTTGGAATATATGCCTAGGGGGTTGGGGGACTCTCTCGAACAAAAATTGTGACGGTGCACTAATTAGCATATTATTAATTAATTCTTTAAGATTCATTTCTCCCAACTTCCGGTGAACAAAATGATGGTGCACGGACACGCATGCACCAACCCACTCCATTCTGCTTGGAATATGTTACTGAGGAGTTGAGGGACCATCTCCAACAATAATTGTGACGGTGCACTAATTAGGATATTTTTAATAAATTTCTGCATATTCATTTTGTGTAACTTCCGGTGAATGCGGTGAGGGTGCACGGACACACCTGCACCAACCGACTTCATTCCACTTGGAATATATTACTGAGGGGTTGGGGGACCCTCTCTAACAAAAATTGTGACGGTGCACCTATTAGGATATTTTTAATAAATTTCTGAATATTCATTTTGTGTAACTTCCGGTGAATGCGGTGGGGGTGCACGGACACACCTGCACCAACCGACTTCATTCGGCTTGAAATATGTTATTGAGGGGTTGGGGGACACTCTCTAACAAAAATTGTGACGGTGCGCCAATTAGGGGATTTTTAATAAATTTTTCAACATTCATTTTGTGTAACTTTCGGTGAATGAGGTGGGGATGCACAAACACGCATGCATCAACCGACTCCATTTCACTTGGAATATATGCCTAGGGGATTGGGGGAACATCTCCATAAAAAATTGTGACGGTGCACTAATTAGGATATTTTTAATTTTTTTTTTAAGATTTATTTCTCCCAACTTCCGGTGAACGAAATGGTGATGCACTGACACGCATGCACCAACCAACTCCATTCCACTTGAAATATATTACTAAGGATTTGGGGGACCCTCCCTAACCAAAACTGTGACGGTACGCCAATTAGGGGATTGTTAATAAATTTTTCAACATTTATTTCTCCCAACTTCCGGTGAACAAAATGGTGGTGCACGGACACGCATGCACCAACCGACTTCATTCCGCTTTGAATATGTTATTGAGGGATTGGGGGACCCTCTCTAATGAAAATTGTGACCGTGCACCAATTACGGGATTTTTAATAAATTTTTCAAAATTCATTTTGTGTAACTTTCGGTGAATGCGGTGGGGGTGCACAAACACGCATGCATCAACCGCCTCCATTCCACTTGAAATATATGCCTAGGGGATTGGGGGATCCTCCCCAATAAAAATGATCGCGGTGCACCAATTAGGGGATTTTTAATTGATTTTTTAATATTCATTTCTCCAAACTTCCGGTGAACAAAATGGTGGTGCACGTCCACGCATCCATCAACTGACTCTATTCCACTTTGAATATGTGCCTAGGGGGTTGGGGGACCCTCCCCAATAAAAATTATCGCGGTGCACCAATTAGGAGATTTTTAATTAATTTTTTAAAATTCATTTCTCCCAACTTCCGGTGAACAAAATGGTGGTGCGCGGACACACATGCACCAGCCGACTCCATTCCGCTTGGAATATTTTACTGAGCGATTGAGGGACCCTCTCCAACAATAATTGTGACGGTGCACTAACTAGGGTATTTTTAATAAATTTCTAAAAATTCACTTTGTGTAACTTCCGGTGAATGCGGTGGGGGTGCACGGACACGCATGCACCAACCGACTCCATTCTACTTGGAATATGTTACTGAGGGGTTGGGGGACCTTCTCCAATAAAAATTGCGACGGCGCGCCAATTAGGGGATTTTTAATGAATTTTTCAAAATTCATTTTGTGTAACTTTCGGGGAATGCGGTGGGGGTGCACAAACACGCATGCATCAACCGACTCCATTCCATTTGGAATATATGCCTAGGGGGTTGGGGGACTCTCTCGAATAAAAATTGTGACGGTGCACCAATTAGCATATTATTAATTAATTCTTTAAGATTCATTTCTCCAAAATTCCGGTGAACAAAATGGTGGTGCACGGACACGCATGCACCAACCAACTCCATTCTACTTGGAATATATTGCTGAGGGGGTGGGGGACCCTTTCTAACAAAAATTGTGACGGTGCGCCAATTAGGGGATTTTTAATAAATTTTTCAAAATTCATTTTGTGTAATTTCCGGTTAATGCGGTGGGGGTACACGGACATGCATGCATCAACCGACTCCATTCCACTTGTTATATGTGCCTAAGGGGTTGGGGGACCCTCCCCAATAAAAATTATCGCGGTGCGCCAATTAGGGGATTTTTAATTCATTTTTTGAGATTCATTTCTCCCAACTTCCGGTGAACAAAATGGTGGTGCACGGACACGCATGAATCAACCGACTCCATTCCACTTGTTATATGTGCCTAAGGGGTTGGGGGACCCTCCCCAATAAAAATTATCGCGGTGCGCCAATTAGGGGATTTTTAATTCATTTTTTGAGATTCATTTCTCCCAACTTCCGGTGAACAAAATGGTGGTGCACGGACACGCATGAATCAACCGACTCCATTCCACTTGTTATATGTGCCTAAGGGGTTGGGGGACCCTCCCCAATAAAAATTATCGCGGTGCGCCAATTAGGGGATTTTTAATTCATTTTTTGAGATTCATTTCTCCCAACTTCCGGTGAACAAAATGGTGGTGCACGGACACGCATGCACCAGCCGACGCCATTCCGCTTGGAATATGTTACTGAGCCATTGAGGGACCCTCTCCAACAAAAATTGTGACGGTGCACTAATTAGGGTATTTTTAATAAATTTCTAAATATTCATTTTGTGTAACTTCCGGTGAATGCGGTGGGGGTGCACCGACACACCTGCACCAACCGACTTCATTCCGCTTGAACTATATTACTGAGGGATTGGGGGACCCTCTCCAACGAAAATTGTGACGGTGCACTAATTAGGATATTTTTAATAAATTTCTGAATATTCATTTTGTGTAACTTCCGGTGAATGCGGTGGGGGTGCACCGACACACCTGCACCAACCGACTTCATTCCGCTTGAACTATATTACTGAGGGGTTGGGGGACCCTCTCTAACAAAAATTGTGACGGTGCGCCAATTAGGGGATTTTTAATAAATTTTTCAATATTCATTTTGTGTAACTTTCGGTGAATGAGGTGGGGGTGCACAAACACGCATGCATCAACCGACTCCATTCCTCTTGGAATATATGCCTAGGGGGTTGGGAAACTGTCTCCAACAAAAATTGTGACGTTGCACTAATTAGGATATTTTTAATTGATTTTTAAAAATTAATTTCTCCCAACTTCCGATGAACAAAATGGTGGTGCACGGACACGCCTGCACCAACCGACTCCATTCTGCATGGAATATGTTACTGAGGGGTTGGGGGACCCTCCCTAACAAAAATTGTGACGGTGCGCCAATTAGGGGATTTTTAATAAATTTTTCAAGATTCATTTTGTGTAACTTCCGGTGAATGGGGTGGGGGTGCACGGACACGCATGCATCAGCCGACTCCATTCCGCTTGGAATATGTGCCTATGGGGTTGGGGGACTCTCTCCAACAAAAACTGTGATGGTGCACTAATTAGGATATTTTTAATTAATTTTTTAAAATTCATTTCTCCCAACTTCCGGTGAACAAAATGGTGGTGCACGGACACGCATTCACCATCAACTCCATTCCGCTTGGAATATATTACGGAGGGGTTGGGGGACCCTCCCTAATAAAAATTGTGACGGTGCGCCAATTAGGGGATTTTTAATAAATTTCTAAAAATTCATTTTGTGTAACTTCCGGTGAATGCGGTGAGGGTGCACGGACACGCATGCACCAACCGACTGCATTCCACTTGAAATATGTTACTGAGGGGTTGGGGCACCTTCTCCAACAAAAATTGTGACGGTGCGCCAATTAGGGGATTTTTAATAAATTTTTCAAAATTCATTTTGTGTAACTTTCGGTGAATGAGGTGGGGGTGCACAAACACGCATGCATCAACCGACTCCATTCCACTTGGAATATATAAATATATATTATGTATTTCCCGAGTTTTCCACAAACATGCATGCTCCTCCTAAGTGTTTCTCGAACTTCCCATAAGTACCTCAGCCCAAGTACCGGTCGGTACCGGGCAAAAGTACTGTTTTCTTTGAGTGCACGGGATTCTTTATTCATTTCTAAGTAAAACAAAAAATGGGACAAAAAATGTTTGCAAAAGTTGTTAATTATTCTTTGAAATTATTATTTTATGAGTTCGTATATGGAATCAATGTGATGCAAGTACATGCACCTACTTATCGCAGAATTTCCTTCTAATATATCTGAAGAATTGGGAAAACCTGGTGAATCAGTAATTCTATGGGGCAGTTAATTATTCTATTTGCAATTTTATTTCGAGATTTCAATTTTTCAAATTAACGTGGTGTGGATGAGACCACTGGCAAACGTGAGCACTTACCGACTGTGTTTTCGGGAAGGCCCCTGAATATCAAATTTGGTGGTGAACTCCAAGATTTCATTAAGGCACACTTTTCGATTTAGTTCTGTCTCCATTTAATGTTAAGGACAAGATCGAAGACTAAAGAGCAATACAATTTAATGAGATAACTCACTGGTTTGTTCGTGTACTGAAGGATTTAAAGGAGAAAATACTTCACAAATATGAGTCGCGAAATTTTTCCGAACTCTTCTCAAGTAATCCATCCCAAATACCAGTCGGTATCGACGAGCAGTATTTGGATACTGGCGGAAATTATTATTTTTTTTTTTCGTATTAGAAGGAATGTCATCCCGCATGAAATTCATTAGTTTACTCAATAGTGGGCTATAAATAATAAATATTTTTTTAAGATTTTGCTTTTATTTAGATTTTTATTGAATACATTTCATCAATAAATTTCTTTTTTGTTCAATACAGTGACACTCAAATTGTCCCTTTCAATAAATATTGTCATATTCCTCTCCCTTCCGCCTACCCTTTATCCCTCAGTCAGTCGCGGAATCTTATCTATAATGTCATCTTTCATCATATATTATTTCCCTGAACGAACATCATAGAATAAGTTCTGCACTTTTTCATATTTCATAGACTTATTCTGAAATATATCCAAGTCTTTACAAATAATGAAAACCTAAAAAAGTGTAAATTCACAACTTCTTGTAACATTATTATGCGGAATAACAGTAGGTACTGCTGAGTTTTAATCGTACAATGTTTTACAAATACAAAATATGGTTGTACTTTTTCAACTTCCACACTCATCCTTCAATAAATTGTTTGAAATCCCCTCGAATTCTATACATTTCAGTTATAAGAACCTTTCAACATTTTCTATAATCATCACAATATGAAGCAACAAAAAATACTGTACTTACTGAACACTTTCGTTTTCAAAAGGCACTACTATACTTAACTCCTAGTCCCGTTAATTATGTTACATTTCATGGTGAAATAATACATTTAGTAATAAAGGAATTCATCCTCAGTGAAAGCGGGACAAAATGGAAAATTTTTAATCGGCTTTAATTCTTTATAATTTTTTTTACATAGAAAAAAAACCAACCAATTCATCGTACGTGTTAAATATAAGTAACCTAATTGGCAGTAATCACAATTTCATTGCGTTAATTGAAAATTCTCCCAGAAATCGATTCTCTTCTTGTGGAAAAATATGACCCGAGTACTACAAATCTATTTTTATTTTCAGGCCATACAACAACTGTTTTTTTTTATTGCAAAGTGTTTTACTCAGAATAACATCATAATTTTTTTGTTTACATATCAAATACAGTAACTAGATTCGTCTCGTTGATTACTTGCTTTTACCGCTTTGTATAATAACTGCGATACATGCGCAAAAATCGAAAATAGAACTAAAGCCATGTGGAAGACCTCTTTTAATCTCAAATTTAATTTTTTTCTTTTTGATTTTTTTTTTTGTTACTGATGGTATATTTCGCTTATAAACGTTGGAAGAACCCGATTCGGAAGGTGGAAAATCGTGCAAAAACCGTGCGATTCCTTTACGAACTTTCGTCATATCTTTAGCCTTGAATTCAACCAAAGATTGGGTACAGATCATGTAGGCAAACAAACATATATAGGCTCCGCTATCATTCTCCCTCGCCTCCAGAGTTGGAATACTATCCGGAACAAACATTTTCCATTCTTTTATATTTCTAGATATTTCATATCTTGGGCGTCGTTGATTCCATAGAATTTCGGTGATTGCGATTACTAAATTTCCAGGTGGATGACCATGTTGACTATCCAAATAAAGCATTACGCGAGTGGGAAAAATCACAATCAACAATATTCAGTGATCTCGAACAAATTTCAGTGGCATCAGCCACATGTCTGACGTTTTATCCTCCGCAGTCTGCAATAGTTCCGAGATACTGTCAGTTATTTTCATCTCCATGAGATCCGCAACGAAGAGTGGATCAAACGAAAATACCTGAAGTCCATTTGTATTCGCTATAGTTTGTAGAATCTGGAAAAAAACGCTGATTATGTTCTCATGGAAGCATTTACCAATGTTGAGAGATGCGAGATGTTCTTGTGTTATTCGTATATCACATAAGCGTCTCTCATAATTAGGGAAATTGGTTGGAAAATCAATAGAATCATTGAGAAATCTCGAAGCAGCATCACGAGAAAATTCTTGGAATGACTGATAAGATTGGATGTTGTGGGATTGACATGAACTACTCGAAGGCATATTGAGTTCAATCTCTGTATTGTTGTTAGCTGCTATTTCCATTTGATCCTCCTCCGTTCCCATATCGATCTCTTGTTTCGTGGCTGTTGTGATTCCTTCACCTCTAGTTATTCGCTCTTTCAGACAGGAATTTGTGTTCTCGAAATCTAATTCATTTTTATCTTCTGCAATATCTCTAATCTTCTGTAATGATCTTTCGAAGACTGAATAAGCGATTACTTTTGCTGGGTTCTATTGACTTCTCCTGAACTCGCATGTCTCCTGAACGTTTACTCCACTTCTCCTTAGCTAGATGCTCCTTNCTTCAGGATTGTTTTCATTTTTCTTGACCTCCTCCTCAAGTAATTGACCCAAGCCGAATTCATCCACGAAATTCTCGTCATCTGCATCAGAAACATCACTGTCGCTTTCGCCCTCTGGATTTTCTCCGCTCTCGTAATCTGCGTTCTCACGTTCTTCGTAACCTACTCCTCCAATCTCATCGTCCGTAATGTCCGCCGCATCGTCAACGGAATCTGTCATCCCTTCCTCATCCACTTCTGATTGATGAAAAAACTTCATGTATTCATTCAGCTTTGGGGTCCACTGCTCAAGGCCGAAGATAACTATTATCATCTTCCATATTTTCATGGCGGAATCCATGTTACAGCAGTGAATAAGAAGCGTACATAAGACTTTAGTAATATCTCGATCCTTTTATCTATGGACGTACTTTTTAATCTGTCGAATCATAGTTTTTATGGAATGTGGTCCACAAACATGTACGATTGTTATTTTAGGTGCTACAGCCCTTTCTGCTGTAGCAATATTCCACATCTGGATCAGATATTCTGTGAAGGACATGTGATTAATTCCATTGATAATGGCAGTTATCAGGGCCAGAGAAAAATCGGTCTCTATTTTCCTGAAAACTAGGTGAGACCCTGGGAAGCGTTTTTGAAATTCATGGTTGAATGTACTGAGCATATACGTAAGTTGTGGGACAGAGTGTTCATTAGTTACGGCTTCGAATATTGGGAGAGGACCATAATCTTCTTCTTTCGACCCTGGTAGGATAAGGGCATAATAGTACATGGGCTTTGTGGAGTTTGGCAGATTAGCTACAATTGTACCAGTGGCATCCAAACAAGGGTCTCGTTTACTCTTCGGTAAAGATAGTACATAATCGATTTGACGTTCCGTATAAGCCATTTGAATAAATTTTTCCTGCAGATAACCTTGGACATGACATCCATACCATCTCTCCTTCAATTTTTCTGCCATCATCTCCAAGTGCACTTTTATGTGATGATGTGAATCTTTATTTGTTTCTCGTTCACTTCTAATTTTCTGTGCCATTTGGACGGACGGCACGCCCGTGAAGTTACCTTGTTGTAAGCCTTTGATCGAAAGCCTGCTATAATCTCTAGATGCAATGCAAGGATTGGCTGAACCAATTTGAATATCTATCGCGTTCCTCATCATCCCGGAGAAGGGTCGTCTGTGAACATCTTCCGGATCATGTTGTATAGTGGATAATCTGTAAACTTTTATAGTGACATCAGAGTATGGAGGTAAAATAGGATCTTCACACTCAAACCGGAATGACTTGCATTTACTGTTTGAACAGGAGCCGTTCGCATAGAAGGAGAACTCGTATTTTTTCTTTGGATCATAGACATTAACCTGTTTACTGTGTAGAATGAGAGAACAACCTACATATTTCTCGACTTGGTGAAAGTAATGATAGAATGCATGAGCCCAATCTGCGCTTAATGAATTGTCAGAAGTTATGAAATTCTGCCAAAATATTTTTGGAAGTACAAAACTCCTCAGGTATCACTGCAGTGGTCCGCGGAGAAAAGGATTTCATTTTCCTTGGGATTGACTCATCGATCCATGATGTATCGTGACGACTGTTTTTTCTCTCCTCGCCCACTCCACGTTTACTCTTTGCCAATTTCATACTTTTCTCCATCGGTTGTGTAGAAAGATCCTCAACAATTTTTTCATTCTTCTCGTGGGTTGGTCGAACATGTTTCGATACATTGGAAGGTGTTACAGAACAGCTTGAGTGTCCATCTATCACCTGATATGAATCGTCGAGATCATTGATTAAGTCGTTAATGTTATCCCCCAACTCAATTCGAGAATCGTCCTCTGAATCAAAATTCAAATCGTCGATGAATGATTTTTGGCCCTCAACTAACATTTCCATCACGCCATCGAGGTTTGAAGTTGAAGGTAAATTAAAATCTTCAAAATTTCTAACTTCATTTGATGAGTAGTGAGTCTTTTTGGACAGATCTTCCAAGTCATGATCTCCATGATCGCCACGATACGCATGCGGCAGTTTGCGAACATCATCACCGACATCTGAAGGAACTTTATCATCTTGTCCTGGTCGAGCTTGCTCCAGTAAAGGTTGCTCTGAGGGAAGTGATTCTTGGAAACGTTATCCTGGGAGAACTGGTTCTGAAGGAAGTTCCTCTGGGGGAACTTCTGCTGCTGGAGGTATTCCTGAGAGAAGTCGTTCTGGGGTACGTTGTTGTCAAGAACGTTGTTCTGGGGGATGTTCCTCGAGAGGGAGTGGATCTTGGAGGAGTTGCTCAGGTGGAAGTCTTTCTGGAGGATGTGGTTCTGGGTGAAGTGGGTCTTGAGGAATGTCACCCCCGCCTGCAGGTGGCAGTGCACGGGGATTCTGCATGAGAGAAACAAATTTTTCTCTGGTCGCATCTTTCTTCTTGTAAAATAGTCCGTAACAGATTTTCGTGTATTTTGTAATGGTGCGAGAATCTCGGGCTCCGATAATTTCGGTGGTAATATTTTTCCATGCAGATGTATCTTTCTTAGAATTTATATTCCGTAGAGCAGATATATCCTCAAATGTGAGATTTGGATATAGAGTGATTAGAGCTGATGCGATACTGTCAATGGTTACGGTGATATTCGCCATATTACATTACAAAAATAACATTCCAGCTGAATTAAAAGTTGACGTCGAGATTAAGATATTCGGTTCGTAAAGTAATCACATGATCTATCGAAAGTAATTAGTAGCCCCTCACATTGAAAGACTACAAACTATTCCAAATTGATTTTTAAATGTCTAAACAACTACCATTGCTGTACGTTGATTACTATTTTTCCTGTTTTGACGCTCGCGATATGATCCATTATGGCATGCGAATATAAGCGTAATTCTCCTTAGGTGATGAAGAAAGTCTTTATTCCATCGTCTCCATCGTGTATAAACCCCAGCAACTAGAAATGAATTCAAAAGATCGTTCATAATTGGAGTCATAAGTTGCTTCGTATGAGTAAAAACCTATTCTCCAAAAATTATCTTCCTAGAGAACTAATTGTTCCTGATCAAGACCCTTTTCATCAAGTTGCTCACAATTGACATTTATCTTAAAGAATTCCCGGATGTCAAGGTACTAAAAATGTACATATCACATGAAAATGGAAGTGGTGACATCTTTAACACCTACAACTACTCCAATTAAAAAATATATGGTATACATTCCAGCAATTATCAACGAACGATCCGGTGTGTGTCATTTCAATCGATTCAAAGTTCTATCACTTTTCAGGAATATTGTAAGGAGTTTTTTCCTAAATTTGCGACCATCTAATCCAGTTCATGAGAACACCTGTATTCAACTTTTACCTAAAGAAATTTTAATTAATCTTTCATGAGTATTAGATGAAGTCTGTAATATTTTCAAGCTTATTCCAAATATTATTTGAGACCATTATAATGTTGCGCAGAACATTCGCATATTTTTTTCTCTCCAAAAGTTGACCATTTTTCTTAAACAATGTATGACAGTATTGTTGTAAAATCCACCCGACACTCGTAATTAATGAAAAAAAGAAAATGAAAAAAAAATAAAATAAAAAAAAAGAATGATGGATGTTTCACAGAAAATTGATTAAATAGATGATCGAAAAATGAGGAGGAGACGGTTTCTTTCAATTGTTCCAAAAAATATGCAATTTTAAATCAAATTAAAAATTACACGATGCATCGTCGACCTATAATTGGTGGATCCAAATGAATGTGTGTCATTCCTACTAATTTTCATTGAATGGTCTAAAAAAACTAATCGATTTTAATTTATTTTTACATAGTGAAATAAATTGTTCTGGTTTCTCGTATTTATTAATTATTTATTAACAATGCCTACAAGTTATAAGCATCGCCGGAACGAGCGTAGATCGATAAAATAGATGGTGAATAATATGAAGAATAAATGAGTTCTATCTCGCGACAGTCTCAATGCTTTTAATTTTCATGGGGGAGAAGCTTTGAAAAGGATATTTATTCCGAATATTTAGGTCAGTCTCTTCTGCGATTTGTGTATCGACCTTGGGATCATAGGAAGGACACGCCGGACGCAAGTTGACATAACATTTTTCCACTCAAGAGAACTCAAACAACTCCCATGCAATCAACACCGTTCCCCGTGAATACGTTTTAAAACGTAATTTATTCATCTATCCCACGATCTTCTTCTAATTGTTTTTTCTTCATGTACAATGTCAATACAGAAGACAAATAAATTTTATTATGAATATTATTGTTTTATAATTGATTACAAATTAAATACACAATCGTTCTTGATGAATTAACTCTCATTATCTCGAGTTGAATGAATTACATTCCTTTTATTCGTTGAAAAAAAAAAGGCATAAATGATACAATCAATAATCAATAAACCAGAAGTGATGACTGATAATTCTGTATGAGGAAGAAATTGTTCATGTGCAGAGTTGGACGATAATCATGCGGCTCATACCAATTGCTGTCCATATTTTATAGATAAAATCAGTAGAGAATAGGTGCAAGATAGGGACAAAAGTAAACAAAGTGAGAAAACCACGATCCACACAGGCTCATTATTTTATTTTCTCCGCATAATCATGTGCATATCATCAATTTTCTCAAACCTTGACATCCGGGTGAGCTGTTACACTACTTAAGAAAATGCGCAAAAATTGTTGACCGTTGATTTGTTTTGGGGGAAGCGATATTGTACCATGAAGATTTACTTACCATCTTGAACGAGGACGAAACGGCAGCAATCATTATAAAACCAATCGTTGGAGGAACAATAAGTCTAACACATTTGTTAATCCGAAAGAGATTGTTATTCTCCATGAAATTCGTGAAAACTTGTCACCAAAAAAATCGTCTCACTCGAAAATTTTGGACCAGGAACGAAACACGTAAATCCTGAGAACTCCCCCAGTCGATGATGCCAAAACAAATGAGGCGTTCTCACCTCCACGTGTGTGGACGACTCGCGCTCCCCTCCACCAACCCCTTTCGCACATGCTCCTCGTTGAAAATAAAGCACAATACGGCGCGCGAAAAAAAACGATTTGAACGTCGATATTCCCCCGAAATCACCGATTCATTTTTTTCTGTTTTTTTTCTTCAAACCGCTCGGAATCAAATTTGACGAAAGGGTCAGATGGCTTTTATTTTTTTTTTCTTAGATACTGCAAGTCTATATCTAAAAAAAAAATATTGAGAAGTTATGGAGACACACTGCGGGAAAATACGCGGAATACCTCAAAGAATCGAATGGTTTTTGATTCATTAAAAATCCCCTAATTAGTGCACAGTCACAATTTTTGTTGAAGAGGGTCCCCCAACCCCCTAGGCACATATTCCAAGTGGAATGGAGTCGGTTGATGCAGGCGTGTCCGTGCACCCCCACCGCATTCACCGGAAGCTACACAAAATGAATCTTGAAAAATTTATTAAAAATCCCCTAATTGGCGCACCGGCACAATTTTTTTTAGGGAGGGTCCCCGAACCCCTCAGTAATTTATTTCAAGCGGAATGCAGTTGGTTGGTGCATGCGTATCCGTGCACCACCATTTTGTTCATCGGAAGTTGAGAGAAATGAATCTTGAAAAATTTATTAAAAAACCCCTAATTGGCGCACCGCCACAATTTTTATTGGAGAGGGTCCCCCAACCCCGCAGTAACATATTCCAAGTAGAATGGAGTCGGTTGGTGCATGCGTGTCCATGCACCACCATTTTGTTCACCGGAAGTTGGAAGAAATTAATTTTAAAAAATTCATTAAAAATACCCTAATCAGTGCACCGTCACAATTTTTATTGGAGAGGATCCCCCAACCCCTCAGTAACATATTCCAAGTGGAATGAAGTTGGTTGGTGCATGCGTATCCGTGCACCACCATTTTGTTCACCGGAAGTTGGGAGAAATGAATCTTAAAAAATTAATTAAAAATCCCCTAATTAGCGCACCGCGATAATTTTTGTTGGGGAGGATCCCCCAACCCCCTAGCTACATATTCCAAATGGAATGGGTTTGGTTGGTGCTNACAATTTTTTTTAGGGAGGGTCCCCGAACCCCTCAGTAATTTATTTCAAGCGGAATGCAGTTGGTTGGTGCATGCGTATCCGTGCACCACCATTTTGTTCATCGGAAGTTGAGAGAAATGAATCTTGAAAAATTTATTAAAAAACCCCTAATTGGCGCACCGCCACAATTTTTATTGGAGAGGGTCCCCCAACCCCGCAGTAACATATTCCAAGTAGAATGGAGTCGGTTGGTGCATGCGTGTCCATGCACCACCATTTTGTTCACCGGAAGTTGGAAGAAATTAATTTTAAAAAATTCATTAAAAATACCCTAATCAGTGCACCGTCACAATTTTTATTGGAGAGGATCCCCCAACCCCTCAGTAACATATTCCAAGTGGAATGAAGTTGGTTGGTGCATGCGTATCCGTGCACCACCATTTTGTTCACCGGAAGTTGGGAGAAATGAATCTTAAAAAATTAATTAAAAATCCCCTAATTGGCACACCGCGATAATTTTTTTTGAGGAGGGTTCCCCAACCCCCTATACACATATTCCAAGTGGAATGGAGTCGGTTGATGCATGCGTGTCCGTTCACCCCCACCGCATTCACCGGAAGTTACACAAAATGAATCTTGAAAAATTTATTAAAAATACCCTAATTNAGTCGGTTGGTGCATGCGTGTCCGTGCACCACCATTTTGTTCACCGGAAGTTGGGAGAAATGAATCTTAAAAAATTAATTAAAAATCCCCTAATTGGCACACCGCGATAATTTTTTTTGAGGAGGGTTCCCCAACCCCCTATACACATATTCCAAGTGGAATGGAGTCGGTTGATGCATGCGTGTCCGTTCACCCCCACCGCATTCACCGGAAGTTACACAAAATGAATCTTGAAAAATTTATTAAAAATACCCTAATTAGTGCACCGTCACAATTTTTGTTGGAGAGGATCCCCCAACCCCTCAGTAACATATTTCAAGCAGAATGGAGTCGGTTGATGCATGCGTGTGCGTGCACCCCCACCGCATTCACCGGA
The DNA here is from genome assembly GCF_001412515.2 of Diachasma alloeum. Classification (NCBI taxonomy): domain Eukaryota; kingdom Metazoa; phylum Arthropoda; class Insecta; order Hymenoptera; family Braconidae; genus Diachasma; species Diachasma alloeum. The sequence goes on from NW_021680587.1 coordinate 275,550, forward strand.
AGTTACTCAAAATGAATTTTGAAAAATTAATTAGAAATCCCCAAATTGGTGCACCGCGATAATTTTTATTGGGGAGAGTCCCCCAACCCCCTAGGCACATATTCCAAGTAGAATGGAATCGGTTGGTGCATGCGTGTCCGTGCACCCCCACCGCTTTCACCGGAAGTTACTCAAAATAAATCTTAAAAAATTAATTCAAAATCCCCAAATTGGTGCACCGCGATAATTTTTATTGGGGAGAGTCCCCCAATCCCCTAGGCACATAATCCGAGTAGAATGGAGTCGGTTGGTGCATGCGTGTCCGTACACCCCCACCGCATTCACCGGAAGTTACACAAAATGTGTTGGGGAGAGTCCCCCAATCCCTCAGTAATATATTCCAAGCGGAATCGAGTTGGTTGGAGCATGCGTATCCGTGCACCACCATTTTGTTCACCGGAAGTTGGGAGAAATGAATCTTAAAAAATTAATTAAAAATCCCCTAATTAGCGCACCGCGATAATTTTTGTTGGGGAGGATCCCCCAACCCCCTAGCTACATATTCCAAATGGAATGGGTTTGGTTGGTGCTTGCGTGTCCGTGCATCACCATTTTGTTCACCGGAAGTTGGGAGAAATGAATCTTAAAAAATTAATTAAACATACCCTAATAGGTGCACCGCGACAATTTTTATTGGGCAGGGTCCGCTAATCCCTTAGGGACACATTAAAAATAAAATAACATCGATTGGTGTATGCGTTTATTGTACCCCCATTGACCGCGTAAAAACTTATAAAAATAAAAAAAATATCATGAAATTCCTCCTCGAGAAATCATTCCCTACCTTCGTCATACATTAAGAAATAATAATAATAATAAAAAAATTATTCGATTGTTTTTTATCATTTAATTTGTCTGGGAGGAGGTTTAAACTCGTGGTTACCGATGTAGCGTTGAGCGAGCGGCTACGGTGGGCGCCGTACAGTCCGCCTCACAAACTATACCCATCTCCCGCTGAACTGCTCCCGCCAGCTTCAGCCTCATATCGTTGAGACCGTATACGGAAAGCCGAAACTAAACACCAAACACCAATCACCAGACATCAAATTGCACGGGCAATAGCCCAACACTACCTCGAATCCCATATCAGACGAACTTGAGCAAACCATTTCATCGCACTGAATATGGAACCTGTCGGATATTTGGTGGTAGGGGAAGCGACCAATTCCCACACGGTCCTCCTGGGGTAGGATTTCCATGGGTCGTGGTTCCCAAACAGGCCAAATCAGGATGAGGGTTTTGGTGATGATTCTGATTTGGATAGTGGTGATGAACCTAAGGATCATTACAACGGTCCTCAATTACGGGCTGATGGACATCGCCTGCTGGAATTCATTGTGGAGCCTGAGGAACATCAAGAGGAACATCCGGAGCCTCAGGAGAATGATCAGAGGGAGATTTATGAGCAATCTCACGTAAGTAATTATTTTTATCATTGTATGAGAGGGTTGTGGGGGGGGGGCTGCTCAAACCTATCTTCTGAATACCAATATCTTAGTTTATAATCGAACAATATTGGGATTTGAAGAAGATCGTTTTATTTTTACCCACCTTTCCCTAATTGATTGGTTTTTGTGTGTATCTTGCTGACCACAATTAGTTGATTGATTAATCCGTCGGTTGATTAGGTTAGCGGATTCAATTTCTTTAGTAAAAAAGATTGATAAATTTTCATCAATACATTTTTTAATCTCTCTTTTTTGTTACAGACTGATGGGCTCATTATCCTCACACCCCAGATGTTGATACCTGCAGCCTGGGGTGATACATATGATAGAGCATTTCTGGAGCTCGCTACAGCAAGGGCTGTCATGCTTATACATGTCAATGATGCGCCTGGTGATGTTGTGGTGGCATTGGAGCCTTCTGCCACCCTCACAAGGCATAACGATGATTATTGGTTCCTAAGGGATGATGAAGAACAAGTGAATGAGTCCACGGAGGAAGAGTCCATTGACGAGCCAATGGACGAGCACGATGATTGGTTCCTGAGGGATGAGCAAGAAGAATTTGATGAGTCCACGCAGGAAGAGTCCATTGACGAGCCAATGGACGAGCCAATGGACGAATCAATGGACGAGTATGATGTCTACGTGAAAAGAAGACGGTTGGAATGATCATTAATTCTTATGTAAGGTAATAAAAACAATAATAGCAAAAAAACAGTGTTCCTTTATTTAAAGTGTTGTGGTCTCCTACTGTATATGTCACGATTGGGGCTAATTTGTCGTTCATGATTTTAGCCTTCAGTTGGTTCTTGTGAGGGTCGCGGGTTGCAGTTTAATTCGTAGTTTAATTAATTAAATAGTTAATCAATTAATTAGTTAATTAATTAATTAGTTAATTACTTAATTAGTTAATTAATTACTTAGTTAATTAATTACTCAATTAATTAATTAGAATAACCAGGTCGTCAATACAGCGTCTTCGAGGACAAAACCGCGAATTAATTAATCAAACCCCGAGCCCGCGAATCAGATCGCGAATTAAACCGCGACCCCGCGAATTACTCAACCACCCACCCATCCACTTTTATCTGACTCCCCTACTGGGCCCCAACGACCAGGTCGACGCCAAAAACGTTGCGCCAGAACTGGCATTACATAACTACTATTCGCGCACATTCCTGGGTTCTCGAGATCCGTTATTATTGTATCGAGCCCCTAGATCCCGGTTCGAGCCGGTGCCTAGCATTGTTAGAGTACCAAAGACAATGAAAGTCTCCAATGATTCGCGGTTATTAATTATTGAGATTCCGGAGTTAGCCTTCCGACCGATTCTCACAGAATAGGGGGAAAGTACCTGGGTTAGAAGGGCTCGTTGCGTAGGGCTCGACTCACCGGAGTCATTTTTGGGTAGAATTTTGGGAAACAAATTCTGTTTTTGAAACAGTTGTTATTATTAGGATTAAGAGTTTTGATTATTTATATTCTTGATCTCATCAAGAGCGGTCGAAATTATAGTTTTTTTTTAATTGATCAATACTCCGAAAAACCGGACGTCATTTACTTTTGAGATTATTATTCTTATTATCCTTTTGGTATTTTTTTTTCTCTCATAATTATTTTGAGTTCTTTTCTTAAATCGAGCACGAAGTTATGTGCGTCTTTTCCTTTTGTTTTCTACTCACATTCGCATTAAATTTTGAAATATACGGAGTTTTCTTTATTATGTATTTTCTGGCTTATCAATTGGAGGAATATACGCCGCTCTTGATTAATTGGCTTTGACTTGAGTTCCTTCTTAGTTGTAATTATCGATCCCTCAACCCATTCCTAACCTCCAGTCTAATTTAAGTGGTTGACACGAGCCCTGGTGACAACAAATCGGTAAGCCAGGGCCTTGCACTCGTGTTCCGGAGACTGCGGAGCGAGAGGAAACCATCGCAGGGAATCGTTGTTGGAGAAAAATCGAGTCAGTTGAATCGTGTGGAACAGGATTAATTCGAGTCGAGTCTTATTTCCATTGGGGATTTTTCGAAATTTATTGGTTCAGTTCTAGAGTCACGTCGAGTGTCACGTATTTTGTATTTTGTCACATAAGACGTGCACGCACTCCGCCTCATGACAGCTGGCCAATCAGGAGTGGTGTCTCTGATTTTCAATTACAATGAGACTCTACTCATGACATGTCCTGTAGGCTCCTGCCCTCTGGCGCTTTACACTCGAGTTCGCGCCAAACTCAAATCCTCTCAGCTCCGGTATTTTGTAACAGGTGAGATCAGTGTCGTAGTTACGGTGGTTTTCCTGGTAGCCGAGAAGTTTCCCAGGCGATGATGGGGCCTCTGACTCAAGTTCCAAGATGTTCGACATCGTTGAGTTCTCTAGAAAATTCCTCTGTTGCTCCGGAATGCTGCTGTGGAGTGAGAGACGAGGCAGAATCTTCGCGAGTGTGTCCTAACCTCTACTGACCTCGTCCCGAGACTGACACCGCACCGTGAGGATAATTTATGTTTTAAATATTCAGTTTACTCTTATTCTATCCCCGCACACGTCCAATCGAGGACACAATTACCCATATTGTCACAAAATGATTGTGATAAGAGATAACTTCATGTCAAATTTCAAGTTGATATCTCGATTTTTACGAAAGTAAGAGTGCGTACAAGGCTTCTAAGTCAAAAACAGAAAAATGCTAATATCTCGAAAACTTTGTATAAACGAGTATATATATTTTAATTGCTTAAGATGAAAGACATCGAGAGCAATATTTTGAAAAAAAAAATTGAAATCGATTGAATAGTTTTTGATATATTGTATAAAATAGATTTATATACAAAATTTCTCCGGAACTAATCATCCGATTCAGCCCATCTTCAGTATCAACCATTGCAATAATAAGAGATAACTTCGTGCCAAATTTGATATCTCGATTTTTGGGAGAGTGAGAGTATGTACAAGGGTTTAATTAAAAAGCAGAAAACTGGCAGTATTTCTAAAACTTTTTATGAACGGGTATATAGATTTTGATTGATCGAGATAGAAGACATCGTAGTGAACATTTTGAAAAATAAAATATTGAAATCGGTTGATTAGTTTCTGAGATATTGCATGAAATAGATTTAATTATCCGATTCAATTCATCTTCAATACCAAATATTGCAATAAGAAGAGATAACTGCAAGCCAAATTTCAAGTTGATATCTCGATTTTTGTGAGAGTGAGAGAGCATAAGGATTTTAGGTGAAAAACAGAAAAATCAACATATCTCGAAAACTTTACGAATGGGTATACATATTTTGATTGAGTGGGATAGAAGACACCGAGATGAATATTTTGAAAAAAAAATTATTCAAATCGGTCGAATAGTTTTTGCGATATTCACGAAAAACGATGAAAAAACAAATTGTTCTCTCTCAAAAACTAATGAACCGATCGGTCTGAAATTTTACACAGAGTTAGTCGAAATCAATACCAAATATCTGACAAAATTTTAGATTTTTTGGAATTGATTTAGCCCTTCATTCATTCAATTTACGAAAAATTGACCACGCGATGACCACCTACAAAAAAACACATGGTCCCCAAACTTTGTATTTTTACGTTTCATAAAATAAAATATTGAAATCGTTTATGTTTCAGACCATTCTACATCATTCCCCAGCAAAATTAGAGAATGTAAACATTGAACGATTGCAATGCTTTCATTCGGAAGCAAAAATGAAACAATCTATTTTGACTTTTCTATCGACTATTGACATATTTTTTAGAGAAATTCTTGAGTAAAATTTTCGAGGATTTCCAGCTGTAGTTTTTTTTTCTCATCGAAAAACCCAAGAAAGAAATTCCTGATATTGATGATATTGTGACATTGATATTGTTTGATATTGTTGATATTGATATTGTTGACCGTTGAAAATCCAATTATTTAAACATTTTTAAGAATTTATAAAATAAATATTATGTCAACTTGAGAAATCGTTGAAACTTAAAATTTCCTCTCGCGTCGGGTTTATTATTTCAAAAGGCCTAAGGGCCAGTTGCAAATCGTAAATATCAGAAAAACATTTTCGAAATTAAATTTTATTCTTATCTTATAATGATATTCGAAGATTTAAATTATCTTCTACGCAAACCGCAGAAGCCAGTGCCCTAAGAATTACCCCACGCAAGAGCCGCCCGAAAATGTCAAGCCCCTCAATCATCGACTTCACACATCCCTGCATGGTCACCACGAATCTATGTAAATCAGTTTGATTGAGCCCCCGAAAACATAACCGAAGAAAGGCGAAGGAGAAAAGGGGGAAAGAACGGGGAGAAGAAGCGTCGAAGCGTCACTCGTTCGACAGCCCCCAATGTACAGACATGTTTTTTCTATTGAGAGACTGGAAGGAGAAAATAAGTGGAGGAATTGCCGAGTACAATCCCAACGATTAGTCACCGAAATCCAGGAGTCGCCGAGGAGAAACGTAGGCTCAACATTTGAGGAGAATCCCCGGGAAGTAGGAGATACCTCAGAGTCGAGGAGAAGCCCAGCGCAGCGAGACGCGTGAGTACGAGTTACCTCCCCCATTTTCCCGATTTACCGTTTTTTCCCTTCATCATTGCCCCCAACGGTGAGCCCACACTTGTTTTGTCCGCAGTAAAGTTTGATTAAAGAGTGAGTTTATTAGGATTATTATTTATTTAGATTTCCCTAGACCCGACTTGCTTCTCCCCTTTGTCAAAAAGAATTAGCATCTCCCCCATTTTATTTTACGTGTACAAAAGCAGCCTGGCCTTGCCCATTTCCCTGGATCAACGTTTCGATCAAGGTTGTAATAACGTCTTCTGACGATCCGTATTGTAAAGAGTTAAAGAATATATTTATTTATTTAACTTTATCCCTTATTGTTCCTTCATTTGAGCTAGCCCACTCTGATTACTATTGATAAATGAAATAATATCAAAGGTGAAGGTCACATCAATAATAAGTTTAAATATTAGTTGAAATTCGTAATTGATAGATCAAGTCGAGTTGTAGAGGGAGAAAATGGGACCTCCCGAAACAATTCTCACTGGTAGTTGGGGGTTGGAAAAGTCCGCTCACAACCCAACATCTCGATGTGGAGGGGTCGGAGTTTAGCCCTGAAACATTGCGACTGGGAGTGTAAGGAGTGGAAATTCTGGGCCAAGGTCAGAGGCCATTGGTCCCCGAATTTTCCCTCCTTGCATCTGAGGACACACCCTCAGGCTGGGGTATCAAAACCACTTGTGCGTCAGTTTGTTCCTCAGTTCCACCGTAGCTCTTCAGTTGTCAAAAATTATCAAGTCTTTCATGACTTTGTCTTTTGCAAGTCTTTCGTGACTTTCCTTTTCCTTATGATAAGTGAAAATAGAATGATTTTTTTAGTCGTCCTACAAGATAATAAGTTTAACTTAAGTAACTTGGCGCTCTTCCTCATTTCTCTTTTTTTTCTGTCTGTAACTGTCTGCAAATGAGTTATCTGAAATTTTTCATAGAAAATCTCGTTGTCCCAAAGTTCCTTTTTTTAACAACAAATTTACAATCAAAATTTATTTTTATGGTTTTCAGAAAAATAATGAAGAATTTAAAAGAATCCATTGGAATTTTTCAGGAACATTTTTTTGTGAAATTCTTCTAACAACGCATCGAAATGGTTATTTGGCGTTTTTTTTTAACAAAAATGTATTTCAGTCATTTTTTTAATATGAATTCTAATGGAGAATCAAAGAGAATTCTTTTCGAAATACCCAGAAAATTTTGTTGATCCAAAGGTTTTTTTTCAACGACTCATTTAAACGGTTAGTAGGTATGATAAGCGGGTTCTGTATAGCTTCGTCAAGTCGCCGCCAGGGGCGCCACCGTGGTGGAAGGTTCTGGAATGGTGGCACCACCGTCGCGGAACGTTCGCGAAGGATGACGTCATTGATGACTCTCGACTCAAGTGGTGGGGGAATCCCTCTAAGACCTGTTGGGACTTGTATGAAATATGATGACCTGTTGAAACTTGCATAAAAACGGATATTGGCGCTACCGTTGCGGAACGTTCGAGAAGGATGACGTCATCGACTCGCGTGGTGGGGGAATCCCTCTAAACCCTGTTGGGAAAACCTTGTATGAAATATAATGACCTGTTGAAACTTGCATGAAATCGGATATTGGCGCCACCGTCGCGGAACGTTCTGGACGGATGATGTCATCGATGAGTCATCCTCATCAACTCGGGGCGTCGTGGGGGTACTTCCTGAGTCCTGTTGGGACTTGTATGAAATATGATCCTATGATGAATCACGATACAAAGGAGATATCATATTATTTCTCGATTATTCTCGACCATTCTCCAAGATTCTCAAATGTTCCAAGATGAGTCATAATCTCCAATTTGTGGTGGGGGGATCTCTATATAACGCGCTTACCCTATCCATTCCGCATACAATCTGAGTTCCAGTTCTACTGATTGAACCTCGTATCCTACAGTGATATAAAGAGTTACCATAATGTGTTACCATAATCATCTTCATAAGGAGAATGATGGGGAATCCAGCACTGATGAGGAGATGATTCGTGAGTATTTCAACAAGGATTGTCATATATTCGCAAAATACCTGGTGACTGACTTACATTATTTATGGGACAATTATGAAGTATTGACAGCTGAGCGACATCCTGAGGGGAAATCCAATTGTTCTAATTGTACAACTCGACTTGAGAGATTGCCTCACATAATCCAGAGCATCAATAATTTGGGGAAATTGAAAGAAATTCTGCGAGGAGCTGAGGGATAAAATCACCAACGTGGAGGAGGAGGATGAATTGGTAGCAAGGAGTGTCAATGAAATTCAATGGTTGGACTCAGTTCCACCATACTACCTCAATGACAGTGAAGTTGTGGAGAAATTATTGATTCACGCATCACCCAATCTTCCACCATTGGGAGAATTCATCTATCAACTTCGCAAAAACTTCAGAGATCGGTGCTCCAAGTTCAAGTGTAACCAGTGTTATCCTTGTGATAAGCTATCTCAAACTCTGGAGATAATAAAAGGACATTTCCAAAATTTGCGAGTTTCAATTGAACTCCTAAGTGTTGAGTATGATATATTCTTCGTTTCTTGCGGTCATCTGCCTGCTGATTTGATTTGAATGATGATGGAGTCGATGGACAAGAGTGCCGCAGAAAGAGATCAACAAGAGAAGAAGATGAAACGAATTGATTTCCAATTAGAGCCACAGATCCATTTGATGTTGCATTGGGACTATGCATATCGATCTGCTCGTCGAGGTCCATGGGAGAACACAGCTCGAGACCGCCATCGCTTTCAACGTCGGCTAAATTAGTGTGAAAAATGTTGAACCCTATATTATTACCAAAGCATAGACAATCTGTTTTCGAGACTCGTTTTAGCTCGTTCTGAATTGCTAATGCTATTTTTATTAATATTGTATGTATGACTATAAGGAGAAAGGTGTTTGTAACAATAAAACCAAGAATTTTTATTTTTTTAAAACTAATCAAAAACATTTATTCATAATGTACAGTATTATATTTATTTTTCTTACATGAACTTCTTAACCCCACCACTAGATTGCAAACATTCTGCAAACATTTGCAAACATTTACAAACATATGCAAACGTATGCAAACATGTGCAAATATGTGAAAACAATGGTCGAATATTTTCAAGATAAATGACATCGGTAAGTCACTCAGACTGATAACTCATCGATGTGCGAGGTGGGTGTTTCCCGTAAGTCCTGCAGAGACTTGTACATTCGAGAAGGATGACGTCATCGATGACTCATCGCGCAGTGGGTGATATCCTATGTTTCCTGTTAGAACTTGAATGAAATATAATATGTTGATGACCGATCTAAACTTGCATATTGTAATGAATCATTGCTGTCTTGGAATAAAAATTACGTCATACTTTTTCGCGAATGTTTGAGAATGTTCCATGATGGTTTAAATCGGGGTGGGGTAAGGGGGTGAGTTGCTATAAAATCAACCGTCTCCACTGGATTCAGCTTCAAACACAAAATTGATTTGCTATCATCACGATCTGCGGTTTTAGTATGTCATTATAATGTTGATGTTGGATGTTCAAGGTTTTCAACACCCAACTCAGAAATTTATTGTAAAAGAACTGGCAGTTCAAGCAGTTGGAAGAAATGAGTTTGCTTGTCTGCTTTTCCAACCCCCATGTGGATGGATTGAATTATAGCAACATACCAAAGAACCAATAAATGGATTATTAATAATTACCGCGGAATCGTATGGGAAATAGGATTCATTCCATATGATGAGGTTCAAGATGCAGTTGCGCAGATCACGAAAGGAGTGACAATCATCTTCGTGAATGGACGGGAGAAGAGAAAATTGTTACGATCTTACACCGATAAAGTCATAATCGACTTGAATGAGTTGGGGTGCTCAAAAGCAAAAGATATTACAACCCCCAGATGCTGGAATCATAAAGAGCACAGTCTCATCGAGACTTATACCTGTGCATTCGAAAATTGTGGGAAGATATTGAAATGGTTCACAAAATACTTTCATTCGACTTTGGATCCGACTACTGACTTCTTCGATTGGATACAGAATATGCAAATATTGCAAGCAGATTCCACACCTCTCCTGAGAAGATTTCTCTTGAAATTTGCATGGCAACACATTAACGAATTATGGGAGACATTGACAGAGAGGTTGAAAAAAATGAGCGAAATTAACGAGTATCGCCGATGTTATCAACATCATTCAACATCGATTCATGGAGAAGACGTTGTGGATGGACGTGTACCGCTCATAAAAATTTGTCTCGTTTGTCAATTATCAGATTGGATAATTGTTTCATAATGATCAGAAATGATTATTGATACCTTTATATTCCATACGACGTTTAATATGTAGCTACAATTGATAATGAGTATTACACATGTTTTTAGTAATGTGTTCTCACCTTCAAGCTCGCTCAAAATTTTTCAGAACTATATGGGATTACTCTAAATGAAAAAGATTCATTGCATCAAAACAAGTTAATGCTGTTATATAAATTTTTCCCTTATCCACTTTTAAAAAATCCAGTGTAACGATGTCTGAAGCTTCTATTCCGCTTATCAAGTAATGTAATATTATGCCTATGTATATTTTTTTATGTACTGTAATTTATTTAACAATTGAAAAAATTAAATACTGTTCTGTACTATAAAAAAATGCATACATGTATAGTATATATATTTATATACTATATATAGTACTGTATATATATTATACGGAATTTTTGCAAACTTGAAAATATATAACGATTATTGATGTCGCCTTCATCTTCGAACTCGGTCAAAAACTTATCCAAACAAATTTTTTAAGCGATCATTCAATTAATTTACAACATTTTTTTTAGTTACCGTGAAAATAGAATATTTGAAAAAATTAAAAAATTTCAAAAAGTAAGAAATGAATGGAATTTAATTAATGGCGATTGATAGAGCTCAACAATACCTACATTGGAGGGAAAAAAAAGATTCAGTGCCATCGATTCATTAGCGAAAAATCGAAGCAAAATTTGTTTACATACTGTGACGAGGCGATTCTTTTATTTTTATTTGTTTTTATTTGATACTTCTTTGCCCAACTACACACTGTCCCCTTAATAATAAAATCCCGCCACCGTTGGATACCCCTTCCCTCGATTTTCCCCTCATCGCCTCTCTACTCCCGCCACTGGACATCACGAAGACATCAGCAAAAGAAAGACAAAAGTACCGGCCCTACTGGATCAACTGAAGGAGCCGTTGCTCCCCCCACAAACCACCCATACATGGGCCTAGACAACCCACCGCCCTCGACGATCCCCAGCGAGACATCCCTGGATTGTGGTCATCGTCACCACTCACCCGTGCTGATTGGCCCCGATTGCTCCCGAATTAAAACCCGAAGGACTTCGACATCTGACGAACCCCCACAAATCGCGGAGGAAAAGGAAAGACTCGTCACTCGTGTAACCGCTGTCCTGGACACTGCCACGTGCGCCCCAAGTCATTCGAATAGAAAGTGAACATACCCCGAAGTCTGCATATTGGACCGTGGTGTTCGAGTAAAGAGGATTTTCGGTGCCCGAGCTCATGCCGGCTCTAAATACTGTGCCCCTGGAGTCTGAAAGGAGGAACGAAGGCTCAATCGCTGAAGTCACTGAAGGACCCGGATTAGACCTTAACTAGAAGTCGTGAGTATGAGTTGTCCCCCTCATTTCCCCCTCGCCTCAAGAAGCATTCCTTTTCATACCCCCCAACGGTGAGCCTACACTCTTTTGTTTCTTCCTCATTCAGTTATTATTTTTATATTTAGTTGCATTCCCTCGACAGGACTAGCTTCTCCCCTTTTTCCTGCATTAGAGTCACTCCCTTTGCACGTGTATAAAAGTTGCCTGGCCTCCCCCACTCCCTAGATCTCATTGAAGGCCTTATTTACGTCTTTTGACGATCAGAATTGTATTTAGAGAAAATATAGGTAATTATTCTCAAATTATCCCTTATATGTCCCTTTTCTTGACTCGCCCCAATCCTCATTTCAGGAATTAGTCTAATAGAATCTAGAAAACGGTCACAATACGTACGCACATGGTTTAAAAATTGCATTTTTGAACATTTTGAATCATAATGATTCAATATAACAAGAAAAATCGACAACTTAAATTTAAATGATTACAATGTTCCCATTCGGAACCAATATTTAAAAACATTAAAAACCAATGGCATACCTTTGAGAAACATGTTAAATCAAAACATTCGAAAGACATTTGAAAACATTTATGGATATTAAAAAACATTTGCATGTAGCTGAAAAACGTTTGCAAACATTTCAAAACATGAAAAAAACATTTCAAAATTTTTTTAAAAACATCAATTCTAAGACGTTTAGAGGTTTTTTGGTGTCAAAATATTCCATATGATAATATCTGTCGACTATGCGAAGTACACGAGAACAATATTGTGATTATTTCGAAAAAATGAATCATATCTTTGGTGGTAAATTGCCCTTGTATTGCATATAGTATAGTTATTTTTGTTAATAAAATAGCAATACGCTTCCGATTTCTTATTTTGCAAATTATTTCCTTCTATCATGTATAATTCATTGTTTATCATTGTATTTAATTAAATAAGATTCATTTTCAACTCATTTTGTCAGATTTTCAACTTAATGGAATGTTATCATCATTATTCTTATTATTCCTTTCTTCTCTACAACGGTTTGTCTTTTTTACGGTTCTCGCTCTCCCTCGACCCTTCGATTAAATGATAATAGGAAAATTTTGTCAATATCTACTTGAATGAATTTGAAACGTTACATTTGAAGAAACCATCAGAAAGCTAATTTTCAGATAAATTAATGAAAAATATCCAGTAATAATAACAGAAGAAGAAAAGCTAACTCATCCCCATAGAGCTATCATAGGAAAATTCGAATAAGCTACGAATGGTCTTGCCTGAAGAGAAATATAAAATATTGAACTTTAAGCATTTCAAAAATGCAGAAACCGGCCTATTTGCCATTTACGCACATTTAGAATGTTTAATAGAGTCAAAAGAGAATGATCATCATATCCCTCACAGTATCTTATTCTATGTGAAATGTGCTTTTGATGAGTGATTATCACAATTCAAAACCCATCGAGGTCCTCATTGTATTGAGTGGTTTTCAACGAAGATGAAGCTGCTATCATACAGAGTAGATAAATATTTGAAGACCAATCTGAAAAAGGAAAAGTTATTAACTCAGCAAATTGAGGATTTCGGATCAGCAGTGATATGTCAGATGTGTAAAAATCCTTTGAATGAGAATGATAAGGTTCGTGATCGTTGTCATTTAACATGAAAATATCACAGGGCTGGGCATAGGAGTTGTAACCTTGCATATCAAAATTCTGATACTATTCCTATTATATTCCAGAATCTCTCCGGTTATGATGCTCATTTTATGATTCGTAGTTTTGCAACATCACTTGAAGGTACTATCCCAATTCTTCCAGTTAATAAAGAACATTATATCTCATTCGCTAAATGGGTAGCAGGGACTTGTGTAAATTCAAGATTCAACGATTCCGTTTCATGTGTGATGTCTGGAGAAATTATCAGCATCGGAGGACTATCGTTTCAATTGTTTTATTAAAAAGAGAGCTGAAATGACTAAAATTTGAATTTACTGTACGACGCTAGGTTCATACTCTTACCTTTTTATTAAAATATTGAATTGCAGCTCGATTTTGATGGGAAATATTCGAAATAAGGGAATTTTGTTTAGAGATGGGATTTTAGTTAGGAATATTCACGAATCGAGAATGGCAAATGTTGAAAAATACTGACAAATGTTGAAAAATATTGACAAATATTAATAAATGTTCACAAAATTTTGGCAATTATTCATAAATGTTGATAAATGTCTCACAAATGATAATAAATATTTGTAATTGTTGACGAATGTAGGCAAAATGTTTTGCAAATGTTTGATAATGTTGACAAATCTTGACGAATGTTGACGAATGTTGACAAATGTATGCAAAAGTTTTCAGGTATCAACAGTGAGTTTGTTAACGTTCAAATCTCTTATTCTATTATTTTTTATTTTTTTCTTCTTCACACATGTGAAGATTTCTTGTTTTTTATTAATTTACAAATCTTACATCGATAAGAAAGATTTAAGACAAGTTACCAACAAAAGGGAAAAATTAGCAAACTTTATTCTTCTCAGATTAATTTTTGCGGATTTATTATCAATACAATTATATGAAGGAGAGATAATTTTTTTTCAAACAAGTGGTTATGCACTTATAAATCTAATAATGAACGACCTCATAGTATCTCATAGATTTTTCTTCAGATCCCGATGAATTCAAATCTCGTTTTTTCCCCCAAGATACTCGATTTTAAGCTGCTTGTCAGAGCCTGCATGGATATAAATTTTTGCAGTGAAAAATATCACCCTCAACCAACTAAATGTTTAAATTTTCTAATTTGGCTCCAAAAATCATAAATCATATAATAACATTAGTCATTGGGGGTGATGCATTTAATAACGATATACATGGTGGGTTTGCGTTGCGTACGCATGATGGGTTTGTGAGGAGCACGTGTAGTAGATATAGTCGAACTAGTCAATCTGTTCTCTCAGACCAACGGTGTGGAGTGGGGGCGAACTCGTTGGTTGCACTGAATGTGTAGTGAGCTTCTCTTCGAGTCGTTTACTACGTTTTGAGGCTGAATATCTCGAAAAATAGTTTATACAAGGGAAAAATTCATATAACAGCATCAACTTGTTTTGATGGAATGAAGCTTTTTCATTTAGAGTAATCCCGTATAGTTCTGAAAAATCTTGAGTGAGCTTGAAGGTGAGAATACATATAACTAAAAACATTTATAATACTCATTATCAATTGTAGCTATATATTAAACATTGTATGGAATATAAAGGTATCAATAATCATTTCTGATTATTATGAAAAAATTATCCAATCTGATAATTGACAAACGAGACAATTTTTATGAGCGGTACCGGTCCATCCACAACGTCTCCTCCATGAATCGATGTTGGATGATGTTGATAACATCGGCTATACTCGTTAATTTCGCTCATATTTTTCAACCTCTCTATTAATGTCTCCCATAATTCGTTAATGTGTTGCCATACAAATTTCAAGAGAAATCTTTTCAGGAGATGTGTGGAATCTGCTTGCAACATTTGCATATCCTGTATCCAATCGAAGAAGTCAGTAGTCGGATCCAAAGTCGAATGAAAGTATTTTGTGAACCATTTCAATAGCTTCCCACAATTTTCGAATGCACAGGTATAATTCTCGATGAGACTGTGCTCTTTGTTATTCCACCATCTGGCGGTTGTGATATCTTTTGCTTTTGAGCACCCCAACTCATTCAAGTCGATTATCACTTTTTCAGTGTAAAATTGTAAGCATTTTCTCTTCTCCCGTCCATGATTGTCACTCCTTTCGTGATCTGCGCAATTGCATCTTGAATCTCATCATATGGAATGAATTGTTATGTCCGAAGGATTTTTCAGGCGGGAAAATCCTGAGTTTCTAAACTGATTTATCCGTTGAATTCATTCGTTGGACTCTAGTGGATCAGGTATCAAGAACTCCTTCGTTAACAATAAAAATAAAGTCCGATAAAATGTTTCTTATCGCGTTTTCCCGAGTGTTAATGAGCAATTTGTTTATTCTGCACTCTTACCTTGTTTTCTTCTTAGTTAATGGGACCGGAAGTTTCAGATTTCTTATTCCGAAGGGGTATTTGAAATGATTTGAGCGAATTTCTCGAATGTGTAACACCTTTAATTGTTTGTTTTAACCAGTTAATCCAAGTTTCCAATGTCAGGGGAAATTTGAAGTTGGTTCGATTTGATTGATTTTCCGCGAATCACAAAGTTCAAATTTTACAATGATATTTTACTTAGGATTTACTTACAGATTTTCTGCTTATCGGAGATGTAATCCAAAAAGGATGGAAATGTCGTCCCAGACACTTATTACAATTTCTCTCTTTAAAGTATTTTTCAGTTCACAATGTTCTTTAGTATTTTTAAATTAAGGATCCGAATTGTTTATAAATACACGTACACTTGCACCGTAAGGCGTTGGGAGTCGCGAAAGCCTCATTGGTTGGTACGCGTGATTTTAAAGCCAAAAGAGTGTATCTCTTCTTTCTATGATACTAGAGAATGTGAAAACTCTCGTTAATTTTGATGAGGGATTTTTGATAACTCAAATTTCCGAATTTCCAGAATCGATCAACTCTCGGTAGCGATCGTCAGCACTCAGGAAACCACCCTCGAAATCCAGTTCACTGATTTCTGTTGGAAGCTATGCCGAAAGATGGACTTTCTCCGACTTGTAACCGAAAAATCCGAATTACCGAAGATTGGAGAACGCATTCGTTCTCCGGGTTTTCCACGACTGAGGTTTACTTTTGTCAATTGTAGTTTTTAAGTTTTGAATTTAGGCGTTGGCATCATGGGCTGGGGGTTGGTGATTTGGAGGTTTATGACGAAAATTCGACGTGGAACACCTGTTCACGTGATCGAATTTTCGCTGATTCCACTCGTGGGGTTTTGGAACTTATTGGACTTTGAGGTGGTCTGAGGAATTTAGCGCGAAGTTGAAATTGGTTGTGCCGAAAAAATTAATTTAAAATGTGTTTTATGTTCTTTTCTAGATTGGGGGTGATTTTTGAGTTGGTCCAAAAGGGGTGTGTGAGGGCTCAACGTTTCTGTTTCGTCCAGGGGAACAATTTTGGTCCTCTGCACTTAATTGTTTGGCCCTTTGTTTAATTGTTAAGAATATGTATTTGTAAATTTGATTCTTATACGCCGTTGTTTATCTTGGATTTTGGAGCTGGGGGAGGTTTTGAAGGGGAATTTTAGCCTGGGAATAATTTGGACATAACACCCCCCGCTTCGAGAAAGGTTTAAGCGAAACCTTTCTTGAAGTTAATAGGTTTTAATCATTTTCAGCGTTTGAAGGTTTTTTTTTTAAATGATTGATGCCGTGTGCGGTCGGCAGTTTGCGGAGGGCAGTATCTTGCGGGTTGTTCTCCGGAGTCGGTAAATTTTTGACTGCGCGTGTGCGACCGATCGTTAATCAATTTTATTCGAAATTTGAGTCGTTTCGTGCGTGTGTATATTCATTGTTTTTCTTAAATTTAATTATTTTGTTTTCTTTTTGTGAAAATTCTCCCCTAATTTTGTGGAAAAAATTTTTTTTTCAACGAATGAATCATTTTGACCTGAGTGGTAGGTTTTAAAATTGCTGAGTTTGCAATTTTACATTTCTTGCTTGTGACAGGTGACATCAAGGTGAGCAACCTCTTTGGTTAATTATTGCTAGCTATTTTTAATTTTTCAGGAGTGAAAAGTGTTGTGTGGTGTTTTATTTTTCCTTTTATTATTAGTGTTTGCGCGTGTTGTGTTTTCTTTTACTTTCCGGTGGTGTGAAGTGCTGGTGTGAGGAGGGGTAAGTGGTACGTGGGGGGGGGGGCGGGGAGATTTTGTATCAATTTTAATTTGCGTGTGTGTTATGCTAGTTTTATTTGTGTAGTGTTTTCTGGCGTTATTTGTGCATAATGTTATAATTTTTGGTTTTTTTTTCTGTACCTCGTGTTCAGGGTAATGTAGTGCGCTTGCATGCGGTGTGTGCGCAACATCTCTGTGTTGGATGGGAATAGTGCCGTGACTAGTGCCCGCGCCTGAGGTTTCCGTTGGAGCGGCCCCATAGGAAATGTCAGGGACGTAATTAGAGGTTGAGTTTTAGGGTGCCGGGGCCCCTCATTTTTTTTCTTTCCAAATTTTGGTGTTTTTGTGGTGTTTCGAGTGTTTTTTTTTCTTTTTGGGTTATTTTTTTTTGCTTATATTTATTTGATTTAAAAATTTTTTTTTTTATTATCATTTCTCAGATGAAAAATTTTTTGGAGACCCATGTGATTGTGGCCCTGGAGGAGTGGGGAGCAGGAGTGCGGTGTGCGCAGATGGACAGGGTCCTTTGGGCCCTTATTCTGGAGAGGGCGGCCGAGGAGAAGTCGGAGGAGGTCCCCACTCTCTTAGCCCAATTGCTGAGGGGTGTGTAGTGTGGTGATATGGGTATTTTGATATATGAATATTTTGTTGTTGATTGTGTGAATTTGTTGTTTTATTTATTTATATATTTATTTATTTATTATTATTATTATTTATTTTTATTTTACAACGCTGACTTCCTGGAGGATAGGGGACGTGAGGTGGAACTCGCGCTGGGGGAGCTGAGGAAGGGTTGGCCCGAAGAGTTCGGTCCAGTATGGGCCTATTGGTCGGCGCACCGGGCCGACCTTGTAGAGGTGGCCGGGGCTATCCTGACGGAGTACCAGAGGTAAGTTAATTTGGTCGATTTTTTTTTTCATCTTTCGAATTTTCTATCTCCTTTTTTTTTTGTTTCAGGAGTAACGCCTAGGCGTTAATAATTCTTCTTTTTTTTTGTTTATTTACGATATAATTTTTTTTTTCGATGTATTTTGTATTTCTTTTCATGTGGTTGAATATACGGTCGTTGGGAGGATTTGTTTTTGTTTCTATTTTCTTTCTCGTTCCTGGGGTTAGACCTCGGCTGTCGGAGACTGCTAGGGAGGTGAGTTATTGGAGGAGATTATGGGACAGGGTGTGGTGGTTTTTTTTTTTTTTTGGAGCTCTTCTGGAGGGCTCTTTCGAGGTGCTCGGTGTTGTTGGAGCTGACTGCTGATCAAGGCTGCTCGTCTGCCGACTGATCATCGAGGTGTTCAACTGGAATGTCTCGTGTGGCCTGGTGGCTGTTTGGAGTGCGCCGGAGGTGGTGGTCGTCGGTGTGACTGACGGCTGGGGGTAGTTGTTGGCTGCCTACCTAACTTCTCGGTAGTCTTTGGCGGCTCACTCTTTCAAGGATATCAGCGTGATTTTCTTGGGACGTGATCTGCATGGTCGTGTGCCGCGGGTGTTCGGTGAATTTTTGTTATGAGTGTTGGTGTGTCTCAGACGTTAAGTGTTTTCGAGACTTTTCCGTTTTTTCACGTGTTTTGTTTTTTTTTGTTTCTCCAGCGGCGGTCATAGTCCTTTTCCTCTGGTGGTTCCCTTCCTGCCCAGATCGGGCTCGGGAAGTTGTGGGTCTTGGGGGATGGTAGGTCCTTTGTTCGAGGAGGGGAGAAGGAGCGTGAGTAAGGGAGATGGATGGGAAGGGAATATTGTCGGTTCTGGATAGTGATTCTGGGCTTCTGAATGCCGAAAGCCGAGATGTGTTCCATGGAACGATGATTTGTCTACATTTTTTTTTCTTTTTACTTGTCCCATTTTGCGCGGCGGAGGAATTTTCCAGATTGAAGTTGGTGTGTGGTTTGGTACTCTATTTGATTTCTGCTGGTTGCGGCCCATTGTTTCCTTGTAGATTTTTGAGCCGATTTTAGCTAGACGGTTGGCTTGTTCATTTCCGTAGAATCCCTGATGTCCTGGGATGTATTGGAAAATGACGTCTATCTCGTCCATGCACTGATCTAGCACCTTGAGTAGCTCTTGGTTTACCACGGGTTTGTGTTTTGCATTTAGCCACCCGTCCTCCTTCCATTTGCTCATATGTTGGAGTACGCAGTCAATAAGATATTGAGAATCGGTTATTATTCTCAGTTTTTGGTACGTCTTTTTCTATGCAGATTTTTATGGCTTCTATTGCGGTTAGGGTTTCGGCAATGATGTTGGTGACTCTGGCTTTCTTCAGTGTTTTGGAGGTATTCCAGGGGTGGTTATCACCAAACCAGATGCCTATTCCGGCAATAGCGTTAGCGCAACCGTTGTAGCTGCAAGATCCATCCACGTAGACGTTTACTCGTCCGCCTTTGGAGACTTCTAGGCCCGTGTGGGGGAAGGCATCAACTTTTTGGTCCATTTATTACCTAGCGACAGAAAAGAAAGGTTTTGTCGAACTTTTATGAGTCCTCAGTGTTAGTAATTTAAACATTTTTTTTTTGTTTAGGAATGAGCTGGAAAAATGTCCTGATTAATTTGGGCACTTTTTCAGTTTATTTGGGTGCTTCATGAACCTTGTGCCCTCGAACGTCTCCAGTATTACGTACCCTCTGATCGTCAGGTCTACGATTTCGAATGGTCCGATGTATTGATCGTCAAATTTACCTGTCCGCGGCTCTTTTAGGACATACGTGAATTCTCCGGGTTTGAAATCTACCGATTTGGCGTCGCAGTCGTAGTACTCTTTTGATTTTTCTTTGGCTCTAATTAGATTTTTCGCCGCAATCAATTGTATGCTATCTACATGGGTTGCCAGGTCGATTAGGTAATCCTCATAGGTGTCGATTCCGGGAATTTCGTGTATTGCGGATGGCGCGCGCGCTCTTTTACTGTATAGAAGTTCGTATGGGGTGAAATTTGTCGCGCTATGAACCGTGGTGTTATGGGAGAACATCGCGAAAGGGAGCAGGTTGTCCCAACTACTATTTTCTTTGCACGCTGTTTTTAGATACTCAACTAGGACATGATGGCTTCGTTCTAGGGCTCCATTACTCTGCGGCCGGTATCCTGAGGTCGTAATATGGTTGACTCTCAAGATTCTTGCCATGTGAGCAATGAGCTTGCTAATGAAATTTGTTCCTCTGTCTGTAAGGATGGTCTTCGGGCAGGCATAGATGGTTACGTAAGAGTTTAGGAAGGCGAGGGCAACTTCTATTGCCGTGGCGTTTGGCAATGGGACAGCGGTGCAGTGTTTGGAAAAGTTATCCTGAATGGTGAGGATATACATATTTCCAGACGACGTTCTGGGGAGTGGACCAACTATGTCCATGGAAATTTTCTCGAAGCAACTCGTTGGGGTATCGGTTATTTGCATCGGTTGTTTGGTTTTGATAAACCTGAGTTTTGCTGGGTGGCAAATTTTGCATTTCCTGATGTAATTTGCCACCCAGTTGGTTCGGGCATTTGTATGTTACCTCTGCATAAGGTGATGGCAATGTAACTTCCGTTGAATTCTTTCTTCAGGTATAGGTGGACATTTTCTATGCCTTTGAGTTCATTGTCGGTCTCGGCCATACGGAGGGATGTGACTTGATGAACCTCCAGTAAAAGGCCAGTAAAAGTGATCTCTTATTCGTAGATATGTTTTAACCACTCCTTTGTGACCCGCCATGAGTGAATCATGATTTTCTTTTATGATCTCCGGGCGAAGAGTTGGTTCGGGCATTTGTATGTTACCTCTGCATAAGGTGATGGCCATGTAACTTCCGTTGAATTCTTTCTTCAGATATAGGTGGACATTTTCTATGCCTTTGAGTTCATTGTCGGTCTCGGCCATACGGAGGGATGTGACTTGATGAACCTCGAGGGCGTAGTGCAAATTGTGGAGACAAAGTTTTAACTCTGACGGTTTGACTCGGTCGTATTGAGTTCGTTTGACGATCACTAGGAAGACATTGTGTTTGCCCTTCTTCTGTACCAGAATTTGACCCAATTTCGGCTCTGATTTTAGTTGAATTTCTCGGTCTATGTAGCCCACATCTTCTAAGAACTTCCCAGTTCCGCTATTAGGAATGAGGTCAACTGATGTGAAGTAAGCTATATGTTCTTTTCCGAAGGTCAGTCCATCTCTGCTGTACTTTAGGTTTTCACTTTGCGGAACGACGTCGTCTCCCAGTGGTATGGGAGCTTCAAACTTATCGTAGAGCTTTTTCTCGATCTGAGACTTTTCACCAGGTATGCCAGGGCTTCTAAATTTTTGTTCTTGGGCCTCGGAGATAGTCGCTGAGGGAACTGGTGGTGGTCCGGGTAAGGATGAAGTCATTTGCGGTCCACCCCTGTGAAAATCTTGGTCAGCGGTTGACTCGGCGGATTCATATGTTATCCTTGCTGGCGTTTCTTGGGCTTCTTCCGAGTTAACTGGGAGGTCAGGAGTCTCTTTATCATTATTCGCGTTAGGAAAGACGGAATCTAATCCGTGTTGTTGGCGTATCGTGTTCATTTGGGTTCTTAGATCGTGTAGAGGCCCTGAAAGTCTTTTAAGGCGTCGATGAGTTGACTCTGACGTGCCAGTAAAAGAGGATGTCGCGTCTCCTACAGGGACGAGTGTGTCATTCAAGGTGAAGTCACCTTCTGGGGGGCTTGACCTGGCTAAGGGCCTTTCTTTCTGTTCAGGTGTCAGTGCGAAGGAGACTATTTTGTTGCTTTTCTGGGGTATGACTGAGTGACGTTTTTTCAAAATTGAAATTTCTGGTTGGAAGGTGGTGTCGTGTAGTGAACTTTGGTTTTTTGGATTTTCGTCGGTTTCGTTACTACTTTCCTTGTCCATTTCTTGGTCCTCAATTTTGTTTTCATTGTCAGCCTTGGATTCTGGCTTTTCGTCTTCTTCGGGCTTTTCTTCAATTGATACCTCTTTGGTCGGGAGTTGGTCGATTCATTAAGGGTCATGTTCCCACGTATAGCGTGAGCTCCATCTGAGGTCTTCTTTTTCATCGGGAGTGTATTCGGGTGGAAATTCTTCCATGAGTTTGTCGAACTTAAGTATGCTCTCGTTAATACTCCTTTTTATTTCATCCGGGATATGTTTGACTGGTTCCTCTTGGAGAATTTCATCAATAACTTCCTTGTCGGTAAGGACGATCTCTTCGGTATTCACTCGAGGCGGTTGATTTATCTCGGGCTGTGAAGAGGATGGAGTTGGATGCTCTTCTGGATCCTGTTCAGTTGGATTTCCTTGGGGTTGCAGTTGTATCACTACCGCGGGATCGACGTCGGTGATTCTGGAAGGATTGATGGAGACATTCACCCTCGGCGACGTGGTCAATTGCGCTGGAGCGACATTCTTTGAAGGTGGCGGTGGGAAGACGTCGTCGATCAGTATATCTTCGGTTACGATTCCTTCTTCCATTCTTCCAGGCTCTTCTGTTTCTGATTGTTCGCTTGATTCAGGGATTTCGGGTATCATGGGTTGAGTATTTCGAGAGCTTCCCGGTTAGGAATTCTTAGGCGCAGGTGTAATCGCTTCTCTTGGGACTTCGCCCCCGGTTGATGCTTTGGTCCTTGTGTATGGCCTGGTGACCTTGTACGAGACTGGTTTGGATGCGGCATTGATTCTCGCACTGGTTCTGGTACCCTAAGGTTTACTCGTTTTGGGTTCAGGGGCACTCTGAACTCTGGGCCTGGATGAAGAGATGGGAAGAATCGTTACTGCTTCATTTTCCCTGTTGTCGTCCGAGTCATTTGAATTTTTGGGGCTGGTCTCTGTGCTGTCGAGACCTAGGCGATTGTTCGAGAATGCGTCAGCGTATTGTTCTCTTCTCAAGTTCCTGCAGTGGACGGTGAATTCATACTCATGGAGTCGTGAACGCCACTTGAGTAGACGCGCGGTTGGAGTTATTGTATCTTTTAACCAGGCTACTGCTGGGCTAGTAGCGTAAAGAACAAAAGGTCTTCCGTAAACATAAGGTCTGAAGTGTTTAATTGCATAGAAGACTGCCAGGCAATCGCGTTCATCGGGGCTGTATCTGCTTTCAGCGTCGAGGAGTGTTCTGGAGGCACAGGCTATTGATACTTCCTCGCCTGAATCATTCTTTTGGCTGAGGACTGCCCATATTCCAACCTCTGTTGCATATACCGCTATAATGAAGGGTTTAGACATGTCTGAGTAACATAGGAAAGATTCATTAGAAATGGAATTTTTGAGGATTTGAAAAGCTTCCTCATTGGTTTCGTCCCAAACGAATTTTGTGGTTTTTTTAAGAAGTTCGGTTAGGGGTTGAGCTTTCTGTGCGTAGTCTTCGATAAACCTTCTATAGTAATTGGCGAACCTTAGTAAACTGCGTATTCCCTTGACGTTTTTCGGTGGGATCATATCTTTTAATGCTGAAATTTTACCTGGGTCGGATCGGACACCATCACACGTGATTAAGTGGCCTAAATAACCTACTTCTTTACATAAAAATTTGCATTTGTCAGGTTGAAGGGTAACGCCTTGGGCGCGGAGTTGTTTGAATAACCTTTTTATGCGTTGATAATGCTCTTGAAGCCCTCTAGCAAAAGCTACTGTGTCGTCAAGGTATACGTATAGTTCGGTGCCTGTCAAACCGCTCAGGATTTTGTTCATCATCCGTTGAAAAATTGCCGGCGCGTTTTTAAGACCGAAAGGCATTTTTCGATACTCCCAGTGTCCGTCGGGGCTTGTAAAGGCGGTTTTTGTTCTGTCTTCTGGGTCCATTTTTATTTGGTGAAAACCATTTGCTAGATCGAAGACGCTAATATACTTTGAGTTACCGAGTTTCAAGAATTTCGGAAATGTCGGGCAGTGGGTAAGAGTCACCGATGGTCTTTTTATTTAGTTCACGGGAGTCGATGACTAAGCGCCAACGTTTGTTTCACTTAGAGTCAGCTTTCTTCGAGACAATCCACAACGGTGAATTGTAAGGTGATTCCGTGGGACCGATTATACCTTGCTCGAGCATTTTATTTATCTGTTTATTTATTTCATCCCGATGTTCCATAGGTTATCTATATTGTTCACGGTGGATTGGTTTATTATCTGTGGTTTTGATTTTACAGGTGAAATCTTTCGCGCAACCGAGTGGGTCGCCGAGGAGGAAGAAAATGTCGTGGAATTCTGTAATAATCTCTTCCACTTGTTGAGCTTCTGGTTTGCTCAACCCATGGGTGCGAAGTAATTCCTTTAATTTTGCTATTCGTTCAGAGGCACTCAACCTACGTTTCGATATTTCGGATTCGGAGGAGGAGTCCGCCTCGTCAGAACTAGAATCATCTCTTAATTCTGTGTCGAGTCGAAATTGATAAGGTATTAATTTTTGAAGAGGTATTTCGACCTTTGCCGGTTCTGTGGTGGTGTTGACAACCATTACAACGGCTATGTCGTTCTCTTGAACCTGGACAACCGCTTCTCCAGCGAAGAGTCCGTCGTCAAGTCTCAGCTGAGGAAGGAAACCTGCCTCAATTTCTGGATTCGAAATTCTGATAGGAAATGCCATACGAGTACGTGGGGGAACAGTCATTGGACGATCTGGTTCGATTTCTAGATACCAATTCATAGGATGTGTTGGATTCGTAGCTAGGAGGAGAGTTTGATAGCCGTATAGTATTTCGGCTCTTTCTTGAATTAGAAATTCATTTCCGAGGATGGCTACACTGTCAGTCGGTAGGGGAAAGTCTACTACATGGAAGGTTGAAGTTATTCCTAGGATGTTGAGTTTTGTAGTTCCTATCGTCGATAAAGTGTCCATTGTAAGCCCACGTAATTCTATTGCTTCGGAGGTGTCTATGGGGACTGTAAGGATATTTTCCCGAATTGTTCACCCAGGAAAAATCCAAACTACGTTTTGCCGTCTCTATCGTTCAATAATCGGGCGCCAGCCGAAACTTCACGGGAGGTTCGATGAAAACCGGCCTCTGAAGCAAACTCGTCCAATTAGAGGACTTCTGTGGCCGGGCAAAGGGTTGCCCAGTTAGCATCAGTGTGACACGATAGAATGGACAAGGTCCACCAGGAGTATCCTATGCCAAACATCACCAGCCACTATTTCAGGCTGGAAATTAAGCCTCACGGTTTAGTCATCCATGCAAATTGAATTTACTCTCGTCCTGGAGGGTTTTTCACTCTCTCAGTAGGCTTTCTCCTCCCGAGTATTTCGACTCGGGAGTGTTTCAGAATTAAATGCGAATCAGCCGGGACTCCTCAGAGCCTGGGACGCCGAGAGGCTGATCCGACCAAAGTGGAACACTGTTACCCACTTCACGACCACCCACACTCTCGGCCATCAGTTACCGCTTCGGTCATCGCACGTCACCGTCTCCGNGGATATCTCAGCGACGATAGGTCATTCCGTTACCCTATCCCCACCAATCAACCCGACGGGATCCCGGGGGCACCAGTCCTCTCACCTGGCCGTTGGTCCCTAGTCTACTCTGACATAGCCTATGGAATCGCCCAGTTGGACAGCCTGTACGTCGGCCCCTTTTCCCCTAGCACATTCTGGGCGAATTCCAAAATAGCGATAGTCTAGTAACGTCCTCCAGACCTCCAGGGGTCGCGGTTTCACCCATAACCGCTATGCCTTAGGTCTTTCATCGGTTTGTCGCTCAGTTCATCTAGTCGCGGCTTTCTTCAGCCGCCTCTAGATGTCGCCTCACGTCTCAATTTTAGAGTTCACGTATCTTTTTAAGGGGATTTCAACCCGTAACGAGAAAATCTCGTTACAGGACATATGACTTTAGAGCGTGGAGTTCTACTAGATTCATTCGAGCACCAGTGTCTATTAAAAATCATTGTTTTCTGTCAATGAGCTGGGGACATAAATTCACTCTGGGGCCCCCGCCGGATAAGCAAACCCATGCTTGTGTTTCCTCGCGGCCTAATCTGCAGTGGTCCAAACAAAAATGGATGGGCCTAGTAGGGTTAAATGACAGAGTTAAGGTTTCTTCCCAATAGGAAATCCGTGCGGCCTCGCGCGTGAAAAACTGATGACTCAGGAGTGCTTTGCAACTGCCAGGTGCAATGTCGATGACGTGGAATTTTACATATGTTTGGTCGATACGAATGTTAACGAACCCGATTGCTCGAATCAGCTTTTGCGAGAGACCTGCAATGAAAATTCTTTCCGACGTGTCGATTTTAATATTTCGCCGGAGTGCGTTGACCCAAATTAAATTCACCTTTGCTGCGGTGTCTAGGAGGGCGTTGGCACCTTCACGATGGAGGTGTGGTCCGTAAATGGTGACTTGTGGACCACTTCCGACGTTGCAAATTATTACTTCTGAGTCTTTTTCGTCTGGGAATGACTCGCGGCGAGAATATGGGAATCTGGACGCTTTTTCGATTGGCTCGTCGCCGCGTCGGAGCGGCGAACGGCTTCCCCGTTTAAATGTTGGCTAGAGGATCTGGATTTTGATTGATCCCGTGAGGAGAGGGCTGACTTTTCTTCTCGATTTTTACGGCTCGCATGTTTAGATTTCTCATATGATTTTGAAGAGTTGGAATATTTCTTTTTACTTTTGGACTTCCTACGGGCATCTTCATCTGAAGATTCGGATGAAGATGAACTACTATTGGTTTCTGAGCTTGATGGGGACCTGCGTGATTTTCTGCCCGAACGACGTTTAGGGTTGGAATGCTTTGACCGGTGACTGGACTTTGATCGATCACGATGGCGGGATTCTGCATTGATTTTCTGAATTTTGATTATCTCCGCGAGCATTGATTTTAATTCATTTATTGACTGATCTGTCGTGGAGGTTTTTTCAACCGATTTGGGGGTAGAGGGGGCGGCTTTATCGTAGGCTAGTACTGTCTCTTCCCGTTTATCGTTAGTATTCCTTGAGGTTCCGGCCTGTGGGGTCCCGTAACTTCTATTTTGCGAAGGACCCCGAGATCTACTTCGATAATAACCTTCGCCTGTATATGATTGATTTTGTACAAAACGAGCGTACCTAGAGTCTGAGTCTCTATCCGAGGGATAAGGGTCATTAGGACGTTCTGAGGTCTTGTCTCTGTCACCGAAGCATCTGTATCTGTTTTCAAAAGAGCGGTCGTCATCTAAAAGTTTTGCTATATCATCTAGGGTCGAAACGCTAGCGGTTTTGAGGGCGGCGTCGTAAGATCGAGGTGCGATAAAGAGGAAACGCCCGACGGCTACTTCATTTAAACTTTTTTTGAATGCTTCGGCCGTCCCGTCACCGTGTTCAGCTACTGCTGCTTTCAATGCAGTTCTATGATTTCGTTTTAATCTATTTAGAAAATGAACCAAATCTTCATCCGAGTACCGGGTGGTATTTTTCAAGTCTTCTCTAGTGGAAGTTTCGCTGCAACTTTTAACGTAGCGACTTCTCAAATGGTCTAATAATTCGTCAATGTTTTTAAAACGTACTAAAGGGTTGAGTTCACGAGCTGATCCTATTAATTTTCAAGCAAATGTGTGGGAGATATTGGCTATGTTTATTGTCCGGAATCATGTGACGGACGTGTAAAACTGCCTTTTCAAAATCTTCAAATTTAACTTGATCTCCCTTATGGCCGCTAAAGAAGGGGATCCAATTTAATATTCTAGATGCTCATTCCCATTGTTGTCCATCTATTTCTTTACACATAGATTCGTTATTTAAAGTGACTGATGCCATTTTGTTGATACTGCGAATTTTCTTCTATTGAAAACTGGAAATGAGATTTATTGTAAGTGGGGAAGAAAAGCGGTGCGAGTGAGATGTGGGATGCTCATTCGTATCCCACCGCTGCCACCAATTTTTACTTGTTATGTCCGAAGGATTTTTCAGGCGGGAAAATCCTGAGTTTCTAAACGGATTTATCCGTTGAATTGATTCGTTGGACTCTAATGGATCAGGTATTAAGAACTCCGTGGTTAACAATAAAAATGAAGTGCGATAAAATGTTTCTTATCGCGTTTTCCCGAGTGTTAATGAGTAATTTGTTTATTCTGCACTCTTACCTTGTTTTCTTCTTAGTTAATGGGACCGGAAGTTTCAGATTTCTTATTCCGAAGGAGTATTTGAAATGATTTGAGCGAATTTCTCGAATGTGTAACACCTTTAATTGTTTGTTTTAACCAGTTAATCCAAGTTTACAATGTCAGGGGAAATTTGAAGTTGGTTCGATTTGATTGATTTTCCGCGAATCACAACGTTCAAATTTTACAACGATATTTTACTTACGATTTACTTACAGATTTTCTGCTCATTGGAGATGTAATCCCAAAAGGATGGAAATGTCGTCCCAGACACTTATTACAATTTCTCTCTTTAAAGTATTTTTCAGTTCACAATGTTCTTTAGTATTTTAGTAAATTAAGGATCCGCATTGTTTATAAATACACACACACTTGCACCGTAAGGCGTTTGGAGTCGCGAAAGCCTTATTGGTTGGTACGCGTGATTTTAAAGCCAAAAGAGTGAATCTCTTCTTTTTATGATACTAGAGAATGTGAAAACTCTCGTTAATTTTGATGAGGGATTTTTGATAACTCAAATTTCCGAATTCCCAAAATCGATCAACTCTCGGTAGCGATCGTCAGCACTCAGGAGACCACCCTCGAAATCCAGTTCACTGATTTCTGTTGGGAGCTATGACGAAAGATTGACTTTCTCCGACTTGTAACCGAAAAATCCGAATTACCGAAGATTGGAGAACGTATTCGTTCCACGGGTTTTCCACGACTGAGGTTTACTTTTGTCAATTGTAGTTTTTAAGTTTTGAATTTAGGCGTTGGCATCATGGGCTGGGGGTTGGTGATTTGGAGGTTTATGACGAAAATTCGACGTGGAACACCTGTTCACGTGATCGAATTTTCGCTGATTCCACTCGTGGGGTTTTGGAACTTATTGGACTTTGAGGTGGTCTGAGGAATTTAGCGCGATGTTGAACTTGCCTGTCTGTAATTTCAACATCGGTTGTGCCGAAAAAATTAATTTAAAAGGTGTTTTATGTTCTTTTCTAGATTGGGGGTGATTTTTCAGTTGCTCCAAACGGGGTGTATGAGGGCTCAACGTTTCTGTTTCGTCCAGTGGAACAATTTTGGTCCTCTGCACTTAATTGTTTGGCCCTTTATTTAATTGTTAATAATATGTTTTTGTAAATTTGATTCTTATACGCCGTTGTTCATCTTGGATTGTAGAGCTGGGGGAGGTTTTGAAGGGGAATCTTAGCCTGGGAATAATTTGGACATAACAGAATCCTATTTTCCATACGATCCCACGGTGATTATTAATAATCCATTTATTGGTTCTTTGGTATTTTGCTATAATTTAATCCATCCACATGGGGGTTGGAAAAGCAGACAAGCAAACTCATTTTTTCCAACTGCTTGAACTGCCAGTTCTTTTACAATAAATTTCTGAGTTGGGTGTTGAAAACCTTGAACATCCAACATCAACATTATAATGACATACTAAAACCGCAGATCGTGATGGTAGCAAATCAATTTTGTGTTTGAAGCTGAATCCAGTGGAGACGGTTGATTTTATAGCAACCCACCCCGTTACCCCGACCCGATTTAAACCGTTATGGAACATTCTCTAACATTCGCGAAAAAGTATGACGTAATTTTTATTCCAAGACAGCAATGATTCATTACAATATGCAAGTTTAGACCGGTCATCAACATATTATATTTCATTCAAGTTCTAACAGGAAACATAGGATATCACCCACCGCGCGATGAGTCATCGATGACGCCATCGTTCTCAAACGTACAAGTCTCAGCAGGACTTACAGGAAAACCCCACCTCGCACATCGATGAATTATCAGTCCGAGTGACTTACCGATGTCATTTATCTTGAAAACATTCGACCATTGTTTTCACATCTTTGCACATGTTTGCATACATTTGCATATGTTTGTAAATATGTGCAAATGTTTGCAGAATATTTGCAAATGTTGTGAAATGTTTGAAAATATTTACAAATGTTTGCACATTCGTGGTGGGGTTAAGAAGTTCATGTAAGAAAAAGAAATATAATACTGTACATTATGAATAAAAGTTTTTGATTATTTAAAAAAAAAAATTCTTGATTTTATTGTTACAAACACCTTTCTCCTTATAGTCATATATACAATATTAATAAAAATAGCATTAGCAATTCAGAACGAGCTGAAACGAGTCTCGAAAATAGATTGTCTATGCTTTGGTAATAATATAGGGTTCAACATTTTTTCACACAAATTTATCCGACGTTGAAAACGATGGCGGTCTCGAGCTATGTCCTCCCATGGACCTCGACGAGCAGATCGATATGCATAGTCCCAATGCAACAAATGGATCGGTGGCTCTAATTGGAAATCAATTCATTTCATCTTCTTTTCTTGTTGATCTCTTTCTGCAGCACTCTTGCCCATCGACTCCATCCTCATTCAAATGAAATCAGCAGGCAGATGACCGCCAGAAACGAAGAATATATCATACTCAACGCTCAGGAGTTCAATTGAAACTCGCAAATTTTGGAAATGTCCTTTGATTATCTCCAGAATTTGAGATAGCTTGTCACAAGGATAACACTTGTTACATTTGAACATGGAGCACAGATCTCTGACGTTTTTACGAAGTTGATAGATGAATTCCTCCAATGGTGGAAGATCGCGTGGTGCGTGAATCAATAATTTCTCCACAACTTCACTGTCATTGAGGCAGTATGGTGGAACTGAGTTCAACCATTGAATTTGATTGACACTCCTTGCCACCAATTCATCCTCCTCCTCCACGTTGGTGATTTTATCCCTCAGCTCCTCGCAGAATTTCTTCAATTTCCCCAAATTATTGATGCTCTGGATTATGTGAGATAATTCCTCAAGTCGAGTTGTACAATTAGAACGATTGGATTTCCCCTCAGGATGCCGCTCAGCTTTCAATACTTCATAATTGTCCCACAAACAATGTAAGTCAGTCACCAGGTATTTTGCGAATGTATGACAATCCTTGTTGAAATACGCACGAATCATCTCCTCATCAGTGCTGGATTCTCCGTCATTCTCCTTATGAAGATGATTATGGTAACACAATATGGTAACTCTTTATATCACTGTAGGATGCGTGGTTCAATCAGTAGAACTGGGACTCAGATTGTATGCGGAATGGATAGGGTAAGCGCGTTATATAGAGATCCCCCCATTACAAATTGGAGGTTATGACTCATCTTGGAACATTTGAGAATCTTGGAGAATGGTCGAGAATAATCGAGAAATAATATGATATCTCCTTTGTATCGTGATTCATCATAGGATCATATTTCATACAAGTCCCAACAGGACTCAGGAAGTACCCCCACGACGCCCCGAGTTGATGAGGATGAATCATCGATGACGTCATCCGTCTAGAAAATTCCACGACGCTGGCGCCCATATCCGATTCCACGCAAGTTTCAACAGGTTATTATATTTTCATACAAGTCCCAACAGGTCTTAGAGGGATTCCCCCACCACTCGCCCGAGTGGAAATTCTGTTTAGGTCTCGATCAGAAACTTATTAAGTCCGATCCGAAATTGTGATCAGGCATGTTACGCCTCTGCCTTAGGTTTTTCCACTAGGGTTTCTTCGCCTTCTATCATTAGGCATTAATTAAATTTATTTTTTTGAGAGAAAAAATTAGTAACTTCCTAGCCGGGAATCGAACCCGTCACCTCCCAATGTCGCATCGGGCGCTCTTACCATCTGAGCTACCAGGACACTTACGAATTTCACTCTCAAGTTGACTCATACCCGAGTGGAAATTCTGTTCAGGTCTCGATAAGAAACTGATCAAGTCCGATCCGAAATTCTGATCAGACATGTTATGCCTCTGCCTTAGGTTTTTCCACTAGGGCGAGTCGATGAGTCATTAATGACGTCATCCTTCTTGAACGTTCCGCGACGGTGGCGCCACCATTCCAGAACCTTCCACGACAGTGGCGCCCCTGGTGGCGACTTGATGAAGCTAAGCAGAACCCGCTTAGCATACATACTACTATTATTTGGCCTGTTTTGAACAAAAAAATTTTTGTTCCTTTTTTGGCAAAATTTTAGTAAATTTTTAACTATAAGTCCTAATGGAGAATTAAAGAGAATTGGGATATGTTTCCTGTGTGAATTTGTGCTGTCAACGTGGTCAACGTTACGTTTGAAATGAGAGAATTGTCAGGCCTTCTTCTTCGGACCAATGAAGATTGATGATGATTTTTCTACAAAACTTGACACTTTTGTTTGTTTGCAGGGAAGCTTAAGGAAAATATAGCGCAGTATTCGAGGGCTTTTTCCAGCAAAACATCCAATTTGTTAGAAATAAATGAATAGCTACTATGCAATTATCAGATGCAATTTCCAGAAGCTAGTGTGCAATTTCCGAAAAAATTTGATAACAATAGAGTATCGTCCCCTCGAATACTGCGCTGTGATTGGCTAAAATCCAGTCCCGGAAAATTCTCAGCATAATTGAATATACATTCCGCCTGGTCTGTAACTTCTCATTGAATTTGTATCCAATTACTGAACTTCCATTTATGTATTATCCTATTTTCAAATTTTGTCGCCTTTCGGTTAGGTGTGTCGTTGACTTTAGCGGACAAGTCGCTATCATTTATGGACTGTTGTCACATGGACTCCTAGTAGCGACGTAGGATCCCTATGACCACTATTTTTCTCACTTGATTTACCCGCTATGATTCAAATCTATTAATTATTTAATCTTAATAATTTTAACGGATGACTAATGAAATATTCTCACGAGATAAATTTTACAAAGATACAAAGGTTTAGAACGTACCTTAGAAACTTGTGTAAACAGGAAACGGGTAATAAAACTGCAGATGCCAGGGTAGTTCGGACCACCCGAAAATAAAGCCCTATTGTATTAGTTTTTTCTGATAGAATTTCCAGTGTAATTAGAACTCAACTGCGAACCGTTGAAGTCATAAAACATCTTCCCGGAGACAGTTTCTTTTCCCTGAGTGAAATTCGAGTATTTTCCCTCGCTCACTCGGTACCACATGTCAGGCCCATTGTTTGAGTCACGTAGACTCGAGAATTCGGGGCTGGGCCAGCGCGATCTACTTTGGGGGTGTAAGACCAACCCCATTAACCGAGTCAGGGTCACGATTGGTCCTCTACTCTTTCCTGTGGGATGAGTTTTCAAGTTGGCGAGACCTAGAATAATTTTAAGAGTAAATGTAAGACCAGATCCACCCCATAAGTGGAGATAAGAAGTTCGAAAGTATTTGTTAACGTCTTCTCAAATTCTAAGTTCAAGTTGTTGTTGTGAACTACTGCTCTAAGTTCAAAGTGAATTATAAACGAAATAATTGGGTTAATTTAAAAATTGGTGTTTGTGTTCACTTATTTTGTCTTAAAAATTCCCGCACTTGTGGAACAGAGTGATTTAGCACTCCATGGGCATCGAACCCGCCATCCATTCAATGGAGAACCAATTTGGAACGTAACATTTTGGTGACAGCGGTGGGATAGTTCCAAATACAAACAATAAATTTGAAAAGGGATAGTGCCGGCTCGCAAGTGCGTGAAACAAATATAACAAACTGAAAGGTGATAAACTCTCATGGATTATAATAACCAACTTAAAAAGTGAACAGTTTTGACAATCAAATAAAAACTTGGTGATTATTTCGGACTGGTGGATCTACTCGCACCTCTCTCTCGCACGTTTTTTGAGTACGGTTTTCCCTGTTGGAGCGTAGGACAAATGTCAGAGAGGGTGGTTTTAATGACCGTACATCGTCATTGCCATTAAAATCACACGCATAGAAAGAAGCTGAGTTAAACCAAACCAATTGGAATCAAATAAAAATAAGAAATCGACATCGAACGAGCCAAAGGGAGCCAAGGGGATATTTCATCGGGACCAGTGAAGACCGCGGTGACGAGGACATCAACCAGAGGGGAGCTGGTGCCATCCACGGGGACATCCACGGAGACACCGCCCGGGGGAGATTGCCGTCATCGGCGCAAGACCGACGGGACCAGGTCGCCTAGGACTTCGACTGTTCAGCGGCATTAGGAATTAAAATATTGAAAGACAATTAGTGAGATAAGAGCCAACGAAACGTAAGTCATATCAATTCCAATAAATATGTCGCGCCGCGCGTTGGAAACACAGCCGAGTGGTAGTGGGCTATTTCAAGTAGAGCCAATAAATTTCGAACCCCCTCCGACTCCGCAATCGCAACGGGTCGACCGTTTTTTCAGGCAAATCGAGAACACTCTCCAATTGCCACATCCTGCAAATTCACGAAATAATTCTTCTCGGAATAATTCTCCAATCATAGCCCTTCCTTCTTCGTCTCGCAATAATTCTCCAGTTATCTCTCATCCCTCAAGTGACGCTTCATTTATTAATATTGTTGAAGTGGATCAAAATTCGAACACCTCGCGAGAATCAATTTCAAACTCTTTGCGCGCCACAACCTGTAATCAATGTTCCCAAGGTATAATTCCTCAAGAATTATCATATTTACCATTGAAATTGGCCTTTGACATTATCCCTCACTTTGATGGAAAACCTGCAGAACTAACCAATTTTCTCCAGCAATGCAAAATCGCTAATTCACGTGTTAAACCCGCAGATCGCGTACATTTATTGCCATTAATTTGCAGCAAAATCACGGGACACACAAAACAACTGATCGCGAGTCGTAAAACACCGGACACGTTACAAGAATTATTTACATTATTAAAAGACGCGTTCATTAAATTCTTTGACGTTGATCGCATTGTAGATGAACTACGCAGACTAGTTCAAAAGGAAAACGAATCGATCGATTTATTTGGAGCTCGTGTTTTAGAAGTTTTAATTCGTGGCCTGAAGGCAGCCAGAGAAAAATATGATGAATCACAAGTTACCGGCATTAATACTCTTCTCAATAATTCCGCGATTACATGTTTCACGCGAGGATTCCGAAATGAATTATTGAGCACAATATTGTCAAAGGAGAAACCTATCTCTTGACAAAATTTGATTGATACTGCCACCCGAATCGAGCTAGAAAAAGTTGAACGTTCGCGACATTTTCAACCTTTCTCGAACTCTCATGTTCCTCATTCTAAAATTTTTAATACCGAGATAAAATCGGGAGACGATCATGAACGATTTTCTCGACACGACGGTCATCGTAAGCCACGACGAGAACACGAGCATGGACGTGAACAAAGACGAGACGGTCGAAGTTATCGCGACGATCGTGAAGGAGATCGGGAACACGAACGACGACTTCATTCTGACAGGAAATTCGGCAATCGTTTCAGAAATTATCGCGAAAATCGTGGGGAAAATCGTGGAAACTACTCGTTCAATCGATTTCAGAATCAGAATAGGGAAGAAACTCGCAGAATTCGTAATAATGATTCGAAATCTTTAAACTCAAAGGGCGCTCCGTCGATAGAGAACAGGTGGGGCGAAGTACTAATTGCACGAGCCGAGTCCATCGATTCTGTTACAATGTCGAACGAGACGGGATCGGAAAACTCCTAATAATTTCATTGAATGACGTAAAATTAATCAAAAACAATTCTCAATTTTTAGTTGACACCGGATCTCAACTAAACTTAATTAAACAACGCGCATTAGATTCACGTGCAATTATTAATGAAAAAATAAAATGCTGGGTCACTGGGATTGGATCAGGAATGTTGCGTACTCTCGGTGAAGTTATTATTCCTGTGGGAAATATTAACATCAATTTTCAAGTCGTCACAGACACATTTCCACTCAAACCGGATGGAATCGTCGGTATTACGTTTCTCGCTAAACAAGAGGCTGTGCTCAATTTAAAAAATGAACTCCCGAGTAGTTTACGTTTGAGCGAGAAAGAGTTTCTTTTTGATACAAATTTTCAATTGGAACTGCCCCCTCGTACCAAAACATTGATTAACCTCCCTATCAAAAATCCAGACAAAGAATCAGGTTATACCCATCGCATAAATACTGGACCTGGAGTATTTTTAGGTGAAGTACTGGATACACAGAAGCATGGAGTGGCAAGGATCTTCGTCATAAATTCCACCACTAGCCATGTGACTCTCACTCACTCCCCTGTAGAATTGGAGGCTTTTGATACGGTTCCATCTACCCCACAAAAGGCCCGGGTGAATGACCCCATTCAAACAAATTCAAAGGAAGTAGCCCAAAGGATTAGTCAACTAGCCCAATTACTACGATTATCGCATCTAAATGAGGCCGAGCAGACGAGTATCCTCGATATCGTCTGCCGATTTCCTTATCAATTTTATCTCCTCGGTGATAAATTAGGGTCCACAACAGCCGCTAAACACACGTTGTTTACAACTGATGAAATTCCGGTCAATACGAAACAATATCGTTTTCCCCCCGTTCATCGGGAAGAAATAAAGAAACAGGTCGACGGTCTTCTAAAAAATTACATTATTCAGCCATCCACGTCCCCATACAATTCACCCCTTTGAATCGTTCCCAAAAAAGCCTATTCTTCCGGAAAACCTCGTTGGAGAATGGTCATTGATTATCGGGCACTCAATGAAAAAACCATTAGTGACGCCTATCCTCTCCCAAATATCACGGATATACTAGATCAACTTGGCGGTGCAAAGTATTTTAGCACATTAGATTTAGCCTCAGGATTTCATCAAATCCCCATGGACGAACACTCCAAGCATAACTGCTTTCTCTACCCCTTTCGGTTTTTTAGAATTCAATCAAATGCCGTTTGGGTTGAAAAATGCCCCCACTACTGTTCAACGAATGATGGACATGGTTTTATTGGGACTACAGGGTGTCGAACTCTTCGTTTATATGGACGACATCGTCATCTATGCCAATTCGATTAAACAGCATACTCAGAAATTGAAGAAGCTCTTAGCGCGATTGCGAGACGCAGGGTTAACTTTTCAACCCGATAAGTGTCATTTCCTCCGTCGCGAGTTGGTCTATTTGGGTCACAAAATCACCGACAAGGGTGTTTTGCCTGATCCAGAGAAAATCAAAGCTGTGAAGAATTTTCCTGTCCCCAGGACGTGGAAAAATATCACACAATTTCTCGGACTTATAGGGTATTATCGTCGTTTCATCAAGGATATGGCGAAAATTGCTAAACCATTAACTCGCTTATTGAAAAAGGAGAATGCTTTCATCTGGATCAACTCAGCACAAAAAGCCTTCGAAGAGTTATGCGATATTCTCTGCTCGGAACCACTTTTGTAATTCCTAAAATTTTCGGAACCCTTCCTCGTAACAACCGATGCCTCTAATTACGCAGTAGGCGTAATATTGAGCCAAGGCTCCATTGGTAAGGATCTTCCTATCGCTTATGCTTCTCGGACTTTGAAAGATACAGAGATCCATTACTCCACCACCGAAAAAGAGCTCTCCGCCATTTTATTCGGTGTTGAACATTTCCGCCCCTACTTATACGGTCATCAATTCACCCTAATCACTGATTATCGCCCCTTAGTTTGGCTGCACAATGCAAAAGATCCTACCTCTAAGTTGATGCGCTGGCGTATTCGACTGAATGAGTATGATTATAACATCGTCTATAAACCGGGAAAAATAAATTCTAACGCCGATGCCCTTTCCCGAAATCCTCCTGACCCACATAGAGACTCCTTACCTGAACCCCACGTATACCTGACAGAAGAGACCAACACACCCCTACATCCCGGGAATTTGAAGGAAATGCTCGACTGCGCAAACGAGCATTTGTCTTTAGATTCTAATAAGGATTGGGATGAAGAAGTAGATGAACAATTTCACATTAATGAAGAATTAATAGGTGCTGTGTTCCTGGCACGTGGGACCATGGTGCCTGAGATTGATGAGGTCGACGTCGAGTCATTCGCATTAAATACATTCAATAATTTATCATCAATTACTGATACCACTGACACAGACAGTGACGCATATTTAACAGCAGATGAAAATGAAATACCCCTTCTTGAAACGAGACCTATCTCTAAAGAACTTGAAAATGAATCGTGTCCAACGGAAGCGGCGAGCTCACCCTGGTACGGGAGTCTGTTGGCTAACGGTGTTTTCTGCGGACCACCGCTTCAGGCACCGGCCAGGGGAGTGAAACGTGGAACTTCTGTTGAACACAACGTCCTGTCCGGCGATAATGGGTATCCCAGGAAGAGGACCCCGCTTCAGGTGTGTGTCACAGATTTCACCAACGAGGGAAACACCGACGACAATCATCAAGCCCGATTCATGTTAGGAATGACCTCATCAACTCATAAATGTTTAGAGTCTCATAACAAATTACAAAATTCAGTAAAGGTAGAAATCAACACGAAAACAGTTACACCAAAACTTTTCCCCAGTATCCATCAATGGAAAATCATGAAGATCATGAAGAATTTCTACAAAATCTTCAAAATACAGACAATCACTTCAACAGCGTTCCATCCGAAATCTCTTGGTTCGCTCGAACTAGCTCATCGCGTTTTTGTTGAATATCTCAAACACTATTGTAGTAAAACTAATTAGGACGATTGGATTCGATTCGGGATGTTTTCATACAACACTTCTGTCCACGAAGGTACAGGGTTCACCCCTCATGAGCTTGTGTTTGGCGTAAAGGCCACTATGGCGTCAGAATTCATGAAAGAGAAAATTCCTCACACTTATGTCCAATATCTCGACGACCTTTTCACGAAGATAACTACCACTCAGGCTACGGCGTCGACTAATTTGGAAAAAGCCAAAAAAAGAAGCAAAATGTATTATGATAAAAATAAGAAACCACAAGAGTTTCGCGAAGGAGATCAAGTATATTTACGTAAAGAACCAAAGACATCTAAATTTGATTTTAACTGGGTAGGACCATACGAAATAATTCGTATGCATGGCAAATTGAATCCTGAGATTGCGATAGATACAATTAAGAGGAAAATAGTCCATACGAATAAATTAAAATTAGCACATTGTTGAGGCTTCAGCCTCACGTCACGGTAGGTTGGTCCGCTGATAACGAGCGGCAGAACTTCCTGGACACGGACCTGGGTTACCGACCATGTCCAATTAATTGGGATCGACGACATCCGCCGCGACACTTGGTCCATCTCGTCACTTCCGCCGTCTTCTCTAATCGCCTTGTGACAAGCGTGCATTGTGCAATTCTCTACGCGATTAAATCGTTAATTATTGTGAACATCTCAACCGTGAAAATTCTCTAACGTCTGTCGCGTCAATTATTAATTGACAGTGATTATTTTTTTGTAAATATTTTTTGACTGAGTTCTGTGTTTTAACAGAAAAATACAGTTTTATTGTGACTCTACCCACGCGCACTGTGTCAGATATTATTTTGTGAACTTCTCTACCCTTTCCCTGAATCCCGGCTCTCTATCGGATTTTGTTTAACTCTCGCCGAAACATTTGGTCCTTCGAGCCGGATAAATCGGGAAAAGTGAACATTGGGTTTTTGGTGAAACATTAGTGCGTGTGGTGTCGGTGGAAAAGCGCGGGAATTCGTGTGTCGGTTCCACCTCCTTTGCTCCACCCACCGACTCCGCCCATCGACCCCTCCCACGTGGCTCCTCCCCTGCGTGACGTAGCAGTGCAGTGGTGCTCATCTTAGACTTTTGACATTTGTGCGCGCCACTGAATTATGGGACTCCAGCAGTGACACTCAACCTGGTGCGCCCTGATATTTTCTCCAGCAGTTCAGAAGCAGATTTTTTTTTTCTTCTCGCTGTTTGCTGAAGTTCTACGACCATCACTGCTGCCGTCGAACCTTCTCACAGGGAAGTCAATTATTATTATTATTTTTCGCTACTGATTTTCCCTGAACTTTGCTGCTGCTTTTGCTTGATTTCAATTTTGTTCCGCTATTGGCTGTGCTTTCTCCACTGTTGCGTTCTTTACGATTTTTTTTGGTTGGTGCTTTCTCTGCTTGCTGAATTTGTATTTGTTATCGGATGAGCATATCTTTCGCAGGGAGAATATTTATTCAAGCCAGTAGGCCAAAGTTTATTGAGTCTCTGTATACGGAATCATCGTCAGCGGCAGTGAAGGAGCTCTCAGTCACGGAGTTGCAGTCGAAGCTGGATATTCTGGAGAATTACTGGAGCCGATTCGAGGACCAGCATGTGAGACTACTCACTGATAAGGATAGCGCGGAGGTGCTCGAGCACGATTACGTGAAGCAGGGGGTATACGATGTCTGTTTGCAGCGGTACTCCACAGCTCATACGTCATTCATTGGGCTAATCAAGGCCATTGATGAGACCGCGGACCTCTCGGAGTCGTTTCGTCGACCCGCTGCATCAGCTCCGTCTGCTCAGGTGACTCAAAGGCAGTTGCTGAACATCTCGCTGCCTACCTTCTCAGGGGACTTCTCCGAGTGGACACCGTTCAAAGATCTTTTCCTCTCGATGGTCGTCGGCAACAATAACCTCTCTACGGTCGAGAAATTTCATTATCTCTTGACTTCTCTTGCTGGCGAGCCAAAACAGTTGATCTCAACTCTGCCAGTAGCTCAAAACTCATTCATTCCAGCCTGGGATATGCTTATCGCGAGGTATGACAATGAACGTGTCCTCATCTCTACCCAGCTGGAAAGGTTGTTCTCCACTCCGAGGATCGTCAACCGTACGGCCAAGGAGTTTAATGCTCTCCTCAACTCCACCACCGAAGCTCTCAATGCCCTGAAGTCGTTGGGGCGCCCTGTCGAACACTGGGACGACGTCTTGGTGCATATCATCTCAAGCCGGTTGGATGTTAAGACGTTGGAGGCGTGGGAAGTTAAGATCGGATCCACCACCACTTTTCCAACGTACGCGGAACTCAGGGAGTTCATGTTGAGCAGAGCAAGAGCTAGGGAGAGAATTAAGCTGCATCCTCTGCACGCTCCCAAGACGCCAATTTCGAGTGTGCCCTCTCAACCACCCAGAGCAAAGCCAGCAAAGGTGCTGAATGTCTCAACTGGCAGTGCAGTTCCACAGGCACGCGGGTCGAGTTCGCAGTCGTGGGCAGACATGACCGCCAATGCCTGCTCCATGTGTGAAGATGAGCATTTCATCGATAAGTGCCCCAAATTCAAGCAGTTGTCGCCGGAAAAGAGGAAGGAGTTTGTCGAAAAGAAGTACCTCTGCTTAAACTGCTTGGGGAAGCACTCCATTCGTGCCTGTAGGACCATGAAGACGTGCGTCGTGTGTCATAAGCGTCACCACTCGATGATCCACATCACACGCCCTCAGAATGGTCCTCTGGAGACATCTCAACCAGACCAGTTGAAGTCTCAAGGTCAGTGGTCTCAGTCTGGTACTCGTCCTATACAGTCCGCTATTCCGGGGCCTTCATCAGTGCAGCAGTGATCTTCTCAACCAACGATTTCAACGATAGCGGCTCCGGTAACTTCAGAACGTTCTCTACGGCCGTCGCTGTCAAATGATTCTCCATCTGTAGCATTATCAGTTCATGAATCGTCATCTCAACTCAGACCAGGTGTTCTTCTCGCAACAGCGCTAGCTTCTCTCGTTTCAGAGAATGACTGTTGCTGTGAAGTTCGGATGCTGTTGGATCCTGGATCTGAGTTATAATTTGTTATAGATAGTCTTGCGGTAAAGCTAGGTTTGTTAAAGTCTCCAGCTTTGCTACCTGTCGTTGGTATTGGTGGATCAAGGTCATTCTCAAAGGAATTCTCTCAGTTCTGTCTGAAGTCTCTGCACTCAGACAAGCATCTTCAGATTAAGGCCTACATTCGTGACCATCTCACATCATCGTTGCCGTCGTTCGCAGTTTCGGATACTCAAGCTTGAGGCCATCCCGAGGGACTGAAGTTAGCTGATCCGGAATACATGGAGCCAAGACCTATTGACCTTCTCATTGGCGTGGATTTCTTCGGATCAATTGTGGAGCCACAGATCATTAAGGGGCCTTCAGACTCCCCTATAGCAATGCACCCTATTTTCGGTTGGGTGGTACTAGGACCTACTTCAGCGATGATTCCAATGGTGGCCAGCTCTAGTCACATTGCAGTCAGCAACGAGGAACTCTACGACCTTCTCACTTCGTTCTGGCTGCAGGAGGAGGTCCCAAAAGCCGAGGATAGTGATCTCACGAAAGAAGAGGCAGAATGTGAGGAGTTTTTCCAGCGCACCCATTCACGAGACAGCTCAGGGCGCTATGTGGTTCGCCTGCCTCTTGCACGTTCTCCGACAGAGCTTGGCGACTCTTATGGTCGGGCTAAAGCGTGTCTCTCCAGCCTGTTCCGGAGAAGGGAGCGGGATCAACGGACCCTTCAGCTATATAGTGTTTTTCTCAAGGAGTACGAAGATCTGGGACACATGGTGCGTGTTCCAGCCTTAACTGGTTCGAGGAATGCCGGGAGCGTGAAGGTCGGCTGTCGATCTGAGGGGATGACCGTGGCACATGGGGCTTCGGCTTCAGGAGGGTTGAGGGTCCCTGAGGAGAAGCAGTCGGCTCGTGTCTCCATTCGGTGTTCTGTTCAGAGGCAAGCTTATTCGTCAACTCCTATGTACTACTTTCCTCATCATGGTGTTCTCAGGGAAAGTAGTGAAACAACGAAGCTGAGGGTAGCCTTCAATGGCTTTAGTAAGACCAGCTCAGGAGTATCTCTCAATGACATCCAACATACTGGAGCCAAACTGCAGAAGAATATCTCTGATGTGCTGCTCTCATCCAGGCGGAGCAGGTACATTTTCATGACGGACATAGCGAAGATGTTCCGTCAAATCAAGGTGCTTCGTGAGGACTGGCTTCTTCAACGGGTTCTGTGGCGGGATTCTCAAGGTCAGATCAGCACCTACCAGCTCACCACCGTGACCTACGGGACTAAATCGGCCCCATTCTTAGCCTGTAGAGTTCTCAACCAACTGGTCGCGGACGAAGGACGTCGTTTTCCTCTAGCAATCTCTCCGCTGACCAGTGAAAGATACGTGGATGACATCTGTGGTGGTGCTGAAGAGGAGAGTGACCTTCTAGAATTCTCCAAGCAAGTGAGGGATCTTTGCTTAGCTGGTGGTTTCCCTCTAGCAGTGGCATAGCAACAGTCCGTCTCCACTCAAATCTCTGAATTCAAAAGGTGTCTCTCAGGATCACAAGCCGCTAGAGGATTCCACCACGAAGATTCTTGGTCTGAAGTGGGATCCAAACACAGACCAATTCAAGTTCTCAATTCACCTTCCGGCCAACTCAAAGGTGACGAAGAGGAATATGTTGTCTGAGATAGCTCAGTTGTTCGACCCTCTAGGTCTACTTTCTCCTGTGGTGATTAGAGCAAAAGCACTCCTACAGCGTCTCTGGGTTGAGAAGCTGGACTGGGATGATGCGCTTTCACCACAAATCTCGGATAAATGCACCCAATTCCGTAAGAAGCTGTCTCAGGTCGAAAATATCTCCATTCCTCGTTAGCTCGGAGTGAAGAAGGATGCTCTGGTGGAGATACACGGATTCTCAGACGCATCGCAAACAGCGATGGCTGCGGTGGTATATGTGAAGGTGACAAGCTCGGATGGCGTGAGTATCTCGTTAGCTACTGCTAAAACCAAGGTGGCTCCTCTCAAGCAGCTCACCATCCCGAGACTTGAGCTCAACGCCGCAGTCATGCTGGCGAAACTCACAAGGTATGTGCGTGTTCAACTCAACCTTGATAACGCTCCTGTGTTCCTGTGGACAGATTCAGCTGTTACTCTAGCGTGGATTAGTTCTCATACTTCCAGGTGGAAGGAATACGTGCACAATAGGGTAGCCAACATACAGGAGCTGGTGGTAGGAGCAAAATGGCGGTACATCAGCGGTAAGGAGAATCCTGCTGATTGTGCTTCTCGGGGCATCACTGTGGCTCAACTCAGTGCTAATAAGCTGTGGTGGACGGGTCCAAGGTGGCTGCAGTTAGACTCCTCTCAGTGGCCAAAAGAGAATGTCAAACTGGATCCGTCAGCAAATCTGGAAGAGAAGCCCGGATCCATATTTACCGTTTCGATGGGCTCTACTCTCTGGGATCTCATCACCAAGTACTCCTCTCTCTACAAATTGCTGCGCATAACAGCAATTTGTCAACGTGTTGTTGCTCGGATGAGGAAAAAACCAGGTGAAACTCTCGTGGATCCACTCAGTTCTGATGACATCGAGGCAGCTAGGCTGTATTGGGTCAGAGCCACTCAGGCTCATTATCTGTAGTCGGAGTGCAGTATGATCTATCGTGGTCAACAACTTGGAAGGTCTCATCCGTTGACCAAACTGACTGCCTTCACAGACCATCAAGCTGTTCTCCGAATGGGCGGGAGATTGAAGTTCTCTAACCTGCACCTAG
This sequence comes from Diachasma alloeum, assembly GCF_001412515.2. Lineage (NCBI taxonomy): Eukaryota > Metazoa > Arthropoda > Insecta > Hymenoptera > Braconidae > Diachasma > Diachasma alloeum. The sequence continues at coordinate 320,328 of NW_021680587.1, forward strand.
AGAGTAAACAACAAGCGATCGTCCCTAAAGATTCCGAGCTGGCTGAACTTCTCATTAGGGACTCTCATCAGCGTACGTTGCATGGTGGAACTGAACTCACATTGGCGCATCTCAGGAGGTCTTACTCGATTATTGGAGGAAGATCGCCAGTAAGATCCTTCAATCTCAAGTGCGTGGAATGTGCCCGCCAACGTGGAGTACGTGCTCAGCAACTGATGGGGCAGCTTCCGCCGGCACGTCTGTCGAGGTTCTTTCTCGAGATTACTATGAGTTCCAGAAGCCGTGGCCTATGTAATTTTTGTTCTACATACTTCTTCAATTATTAACCCTAGACTGGTCACCATGCGAGAGACTTGCCGCAACACGTCGTTTTATTCACCTTGCCATCGATTGGTTGACCGGGAAAATTTGAGAAAAATTGAATTTGTCAATTGAAGTATCTGGAAAATTCCAGTATTTTTTTTCAATATTGTATCCTTAATTCTGCGAGAAAAAAAAATTTTTCCAACAGGTGAACAATTTTTTCCCGCGTTAAATGAAATTGCCTGTTGCGCAACGTTGCTGGGAACTCGCTAAATGCGCCCGGGAAGTGTAGAGTGGATTCGGCAACGCTGGAGCCTAAATAACATGGCGGCACTTTCACGCGAAGGTGACTAAAGTGGCATTTTCCCGTCAGGTGACCAGACTAGGGTTAAAGAAAAAACCTCCGTAGATAAGAATTGAAGAACACTGGATTATTCCAAACATCTGGAGAGTTTCTCTCCACCAATAATTGCACTTTGGAAGATTTCTATTTATCTCAAGAACGGGGGCTTCGGGAGAAACAGAAGGGTTTTTTCCGCGAGTCCTTGAAATTTTTCGCGGAAAAAAATTCTTTCGTGATTTTTTTCTAGACATATTTATTATTGACAGGTACGTCAGNAGTTTCTCTCCACCAATAATTGCACTTTGGAAGATTTCTATTTATCTCAAGAACGGGGGCTTCGGGAGAAACAGAAGGGTTTTTTCCGCGAGTCCTTGAAATTTTTCGCGGAAAAAAATTCTTTCGTGATTTTTTTCTAGACATATTTATTATTGACAGGTACGTCAGAAAATTCATAGAAAATGCCAGCGCTGTCGCTGGAAAACTCTATAGTTTTCCAGTGATTCTATTGAATAATTGTGCAGATTTTGTTTTTTTTTTACTATAGTAATATTCCATTATATATATTTATTCCCCCCCCTGAGTGAGAAAGGAATATGTATCGCGCTCGCTCCCACTCATTGTCGTCTCCGTCGCGTTGGCACGTGCCCATCCTCCGCCAAACATAACGAGTGCGAGTGAGAGAGAAAATGGAGAAGAAGGAGAGAGAAAACATTCCAACTCGTTTGAACGGTTGGAACGTTTTCGTTGGTCTCCAGTGATCCNTTGTTGCATCTAATTTCCGAGATATTCACGTTTTTCTCTCCACTCCATTTATCCAATTGTTAAATCGATTTTTTGATCTTCTATACGGACGTCACACGGAGAAAAATAAATTGGTAAAAGTCTTGCGATCGCAAGGAGTTTCCCGAAAATCCCCATTTTTCATACACGAAGAACAATGAAGCTTTTTGGAATCTTCGGGAAATTCTATTCTATCCTACTCAAGTAGGAGCGGAGGAACGCCACCCCCTTGGGCGGATATTATGAAAGATTGAATCCTCACAGCGATTAAGATCAAATTCTCTGAAATATCAGGGCAAGTTAACGAAATCTCAGGTCAAGTAAACACAAATACTGAAAATATAAAAAAAATCTTAGAACATCTCAACCTAAACACCAATAACAATGGTCAACAACACGAATAATTATAACATAACAGAAAATATTGATAATCAATTCAAAATAGAGAATTTGAGAATTGCCTATATCAATGTCGATTCAATTGCAAGACAACAACGAAGATACTATCTACAAAAATTCATTGAAAACAATGAAATCGATATCACACTATTAGGTGAAACAAAATTAAATAAAAATCATAAAATTAGTTTCGATAACTACGATTTCATACGAAATGACCGAAGCAGTTCCAAATTCTCTGGTGGTACTGGAATTATTATTAATAGATCTATTCCATTTACGACTATTAACTATCCTAACTCTATCAACAACAAAGTTCTGCAATTTACTATCATAAAAATCATTTCGGAAAATAACAAATCTATTTTTTTTGTAAGCACATACGCCACCAACGCGACAAAGATCAAGCAAATTTTCTTAAACGAATTGGACGCCTTGTTCGAGAATCTGAAATTGGGAAAAATCAACAACTATTATATCATGCTAGGAGATCTCAACGCTCGTCATCTGGACTTCGGAGATCATTCAAGTAACGATCGTGGCCGTCATCTCCGAGACTGGGAATCGAGGAACGATCAAAGGTATAAAATCAATCTCATCCCACCGGCTGATTTTACGTACATGGAGTCGCAATCTTTTCTGGATCTTGCCTTAATTGATTCCAGACTGAATGTCAAAAACTTGGTCAATGAAAGAATTCGAACTTTAGCTTATGATAGCGATCATAAAGCTATCTTATTAGAATTTGATGTCAACGACGATCTCTTAATTAATTGTCCAGTACACCAAGAAAAAGATTATTATTTATACAAACAAACTAACTGGGAGTCCTATTCAATTGATCTCAAAGAAAAATACGATATAACAAATGGCGAAGAAATCAATAAAATATTAAATCCGATCATCGAGCGGGTTAATGAAATGTACTCGGTCTGGAATCTCATGGTCAATGCAGACAAGAGTGAAATGATTCTGTTACGCAATCCTAACGTAAATATGACCAAAAAAAAAAAAGATAGTATCAACAAATTTCAAATTAAAATCAAAGATAGCGTCACAAACGTAGAATCAATCATTCCTCGCAAAAAAATTGTCAAATATTTAGGAATAAACATCGATGAACTAACACGATGTTCAGAGCATATTGACATACAAATTGAAAAAGCTAAAAACAGATACAAATCACTGGGATACCTATTCCATAATAAATACATAAACACCCGTGCAAGAGTGATTTGCTATTTATTATTAATAAGACCCTTACTAACTTATGGCGTCGAAATTCTATGGAATTTGGGTCCCCACCAATGTGAATCATTAAGGGTCTTTGAAAGAAAATGTTTAAGAACCTCATTGTTTTTACACCGCTCAAAACACTCCAACTACCAACATCAAGTTAGAAATAATAGTATATTACGCAACAAGTGCTTAATGGGTTTTTTGGCTCGTGGGTAGTTGTAAAACGAGCCGAAGGCGAATTTTACAATCCCACGAGTCAAAAAACACCATTACGCACGAGTTTCGTATACTATTTTATGTCATAGGGCCCAGAATCCGCGATTCTACCGAGCGAAGCAAGGTTAGAATCGCGTAATTCTGGGTATCTATGATATAAATACCTATACGATCGTGCCAAGATTCCCAGAATCGATAATTTCATGATGAAACTGGCCCAAAATTATTACGAAAAAATGAAGGATATCGATAACGAAACAATAAAAAATTTATTAAAATTCGAGAACCCGGAAGCAATTCAGAGAGCTAGGTGTGGCAACATAAAGCCCCAATACTTCACAGCCTATGATAGAATCGGTCTATTCCAGGATGAAATGAATAGACCAATTCTTTATCACATCCCCAGACATGAAAAAAATAATAAGATCCCAATAGACGATTTTTTGAACAAGGAGTTAAAGTATTCAAGAGAAATCCCCGACAATGATATCGAGGATTTCTACAGGAATACCCGTAAATATTGGTGGCTAAATGACGCTGACAAATTCATTCCAGAACTCAAAGCCAGACATAAAATATTTCTCGAAAGAAATAAAAATAGAAACAACAATAGATTTAGAAGGAATAATTTCAGACCACCTTAATAATTTATATGTAGAATTCTCTAAAAAGTGAATAGATAAAGTATTTTCTTGAAAAAATTCAAAAACAGATACGAAAAGACTGACATTAAGTCAAATACCTCAATAGAATTATATTTAGTCATAAATAAATTAGTAAATACCTAAAAATGAAAAATAAAAAATGACCGACAATATCTTCTTCCCCTATACAAAATCCAGGGAAGAACAAACCTCAGTCAACACAAAAAAGATTAAAACGAATATGAAAAGCGCTTGTTTTTATACAATAAGTTTTTCAATTTTCTTTTTTTTTTCTCTTTAATCTTTTTTTTTCGAACGCATATAAAATCTCATAAAAAATATTGCCAAATCCCAAGGCAAAGTTTTATAAACCGCACAAACAAATATAAAAATAACAAATATCATAAAACTGATGAAATATTTAACTCGAGTGTCATGGAATGACCATTGGTTAATTATAGAGCAGAGATCCAACATCAAGTTTTTTTTTATGTACCTGTTTTTTTTTGTATATATTGTAAATATCTGTAAATAACTAATGTAAAAAGTGAATAAAAACATGGTTAAAAAAAAAAAGGAGCGGAGGAATGAATTTTCAAAAGCGCGCAGTAACCCCGAACGGCTCTCCGGAGGAGCTCCTCCGATTGGAAAATTCATTTCTCGCCCCCTAATTACAATGAAAGAATGAAAGCAATATCTATTGATGGAGAATTATATTCTCAATAAATTACAGCACTTTCATTGCTTAATCTCTATTAGGAGAGGAGGAAAGAATTTTCAAAGCGTGTAGTAACTCCGGACAAGTTCTTCTCATTCAAAAATTAATTTCTCCCCTCCATAATTGAGACGAAGGAATGAAACCAAAGTCTACAGATTGAGAATTGCATTTTTAATAAATGATATCAGTAGATGTATAGGGCCGGTTCTGGATCAACGTTTCTGGGGCGAGCGCTGGAGACGTGTGGAAGAGGGCCCCGCGAGTGGGTGGTGGGGTGGGATTAATTAATTCGCGGTTTAATTCGCGGTTATGATTCGCGGTTTTAATTCGCGGATTTAATTCGCGGATTTAATTCGCGGATTTTTGAGTGTAAGGCTGTGAGAAGGGTCTGTTCACCTGACCCAACCCATTTTGGAGAGGGTCAGAAGGGTCTGTCTGGGGATGTCCCGCGAGTGGGTGGTAGGTGGCTGATTCATCGATTAATTCGCGGATTTGATTCGCGGTTTTAATTCGCGGATTTAATTCACGGATTATTTAATTCAGGAAAACGCAATACCCGTTGATCTCCATCAATTAACATCCACAAAGCCCATATAAATAAAACCTTTCACCACAGACCCCCCCCCACTGTCACTCTTTCATGGATTTTAGGAAATTATGGGAAACGGATAAGGGTAGCTAATATTTTATAAATAAATAAAAAAACATTTAACCATTGAAAATATTATTTTATGGTAGACAAGATGCGTATTACATATGCGTACATATTTACAAATGCGTGTGTCATGTGTTAACCCCCCTCCCCCCCCGCTTCTTCTTGGTCAGCGTAAGCTAGTTACGCTGGCAAGTAGCTCGCGGACACAGCTATGCCTCGTGCTGCCATTGGATAAATGGTACATCAATGGCACCAACTCCGTACTGACCCTCAGGGCTAATCCCCGTCAGGAGCTCCCAGCTCTCTCGAGGCAGGAACATGTGGACCCCGTTGAGGATGAGCAGCCATCCTTGTGGAGCCAGATCGATGGGTCTGGCAGACCTCCCCATATGCCCATCTTCAATCCTCTGCATGATGAGCTCATTCAACCGAGCTCTGGAGGTTTGCTGAGCCCAGGCTTCTGGGAAGTTGATTCCAGCTCTCAGCTCAACATATCCGGAATATCCCTGCAAACAGAAAAAAAAGTTACAAAAATTGTCCTGGGGATTGACAATGATGGAGAACGAAGAGACAGTGAAGGTTTGGTACTTACCAGAGCTGGCGGGTAGAAAACGAGATTCTCTACCTCTTGATGATGATGCTGAGGCTGTTGGTGGTGCCAAGCCTGCTGAGGTTGTTGATGGTGCCTCGGCTGCTGATACTCCTGATGATGGTGTTGAGGCTGCTGATGGTGCTGGGGCTGTTGATGCAGTCTCGCTGGGGTAACGATTTCTTCATCATCATCATCATCATCATCCATAGTCTCCATGGTAACATCATCATCATCGTCGGTCTCCATGGGGACTTCCCGACACGGACCTTCCCAGACGATGACAACGTCATCTTCTTCAGTCTCCATCCTGTTGATTTCCTGGCTGGGACCTCCATGAATAATGCCATCTTCGTCCTCATCCTCATCCTCTCCTTCTTCTTCTTCTTGTCCTTTTTCCTCTTCTTCTCTCCCAATATTCATTGCTTGGGTTGCCCCTTCCGCCTCCATCACCTGACGCCGTTGAGCTCGCTCCGCTTGCTCCTCCTGAAGCCGAGCCAGATATTTCGTCGTGCACTCTTCGAAGTCCTCGTTGAGCAAGAACTCCCACATTAAACCCGCTGTAGGATGAGCGGTGACCCACACTGTTGCTGGAGGGTCCAACATCACATGGGCAGCCAAGAGGGGGAAATGTTGGAGAATGGATTCATTCTCCACGTGGAGAATCATCGTCTTCTCCAGCTCCTCGCAGAGGTATTCCGCCGTGTAACGTTTTACCCACTCCAGTGGGCAAAAAACGTTCTTCTTCACGGCAACATATTCTTGAATGGAATTCATTGTTACAAACACTTGCACAAACACGAATGAAACTTTACGTTTTGCTGTCCTTTGAAGACGCTGTGGTGGACTGTGAATTGAGGGTGTCTGACAAATGGCATTTATAGGAGTGAACTACCCCCACCACGAGAATTTTTCACATAGAAAAATGCACATAGAAAAATGACAAACACAGACCACTTTACAACCAATAAAAGGCCCAAAACTCTTTTTATAACCCAGACCAAGTGCTTCATTACTTTATTGGAGGAGAAAGACTATCAGACCTCTCATTACCAGACCACCCTCGAAGAAAGAGGTGATCTGCTAAAATACCTATCCTTCCAACCATGAGGGGTACACTGCTAATGGCATCAACTCGAGATAGTAGACCGTTTTGGGGCAACCCCCTCTACACTATGAAAAGAAAAAAATCCCGTACAACACCAATATCTGAGTTATAAAATTTGAAAAATCCATTAGTTGTGACATTGGGTCTACATAGAGAATTCCAAAGCTACAATCTGCATCGAAAAATCTGGACACTACCTCAATTTGTGAATCATAAAACTTGAAGGGGTCATCGATTGGGAAATTGTCGGAGAGGTATGCTTAATCCCTCTGGAAAAAAATCTGCACTCTCCTCTGTTATCTGATCAG